>NC_092873.1:403688739-403991769 GCF_028372415.1 Notamacropus eugenii
ACACATAGCTCCGAACCCACAACCCACAGAACGGCTACAGGGAAGTAACTCACGGCGAATTCTGCACCCAGAGGCCACGCAATATTGGAGCGAGGGAGATTTCTGTTCCAGAGAGACCTGCAAACCTCTGGGGGGGGGGGGGGGGGTCCTTCACGCTGCGGACTGGGCGCCGGGACAGGGCGCCGGGACAGGGCGCCAGGACTGGGAGCTGAATGCAGCCCTGCCACGGCCGCGGCACTGAAAGGAAAAGATCCGAGCGGGCTTCAGGGACGGGATCTCCAGCGGCCACGTGGGTCCCTCCACCCACAGAGGGACCTGCAAACCTCTCGCAAAAGGTCCGTCGCTCTGCAGACGCAGAGCCCAGCCCAGACCTGCTGCAGCCGCAGCACCAAGAGAAACAGATCCGAGCAGGCTTCAGGGATGGGATCTCCAGCGGCCCCACAAGTCCCTCCACCCACAGGTGACGGGGGTCGGTGAGAGAGTCTCTTTGGCGGGTCGAGAGGGAAGTGGGGTGCCCCCATAACTCAGGCCCCCCCCAGGAGGTAGAAGCTGAGAGGCGGCTGCAGACCAGGGCTCCCCAAGCAGGCGGGAGCCTGAATCCATTGTGGAAGGTCTGTGCATAAACCCCCTGAGGGAACTGAGCCTGAGAGGCAGCCCTGCCCCCACCTGAGCACCTGAACTTAATCTCACACTGAATAGCAGCCCTGCCCCTGCCAAAAGCCCTAAGGCTGGAAGCAGCATTTGAATCTCAGACCCCAAACGATGGCTGGGAGGATCAGGAGGTAAGGTGGGTGTGAGGAGAATATTCAAAGGTCAAGTCACTGGCTGGAAAAATGCCCAGAAAAGGGAAAATAAATAAGACTAGAGAAGGTTACTTTCTTGGTGAACAGGCATTTCCTCCCTTCCTTTCTGATGAGTAAGAACAATGCTTACCATCAGGCAAAGACACAGAAATCAAGGCTTCTGTGTCCCAGCCCACCCAATGGGCTCAGGCCATGGAAGAGCTCAAAAAGAATTTTGAAAATCAAGTTAGAGAGGTAGAGGAAAAGCTGGGAAGAGAAATGAGATACATGAAGTCAAAGCATGAACAGCAGATCAGCTCCCTGCTAAATGAGACCCAAAAAAATGTTGAAGAAAATAACACCTTGAAAAATAGGCTAACTCAATTGGCAAAAAAGGTTCAAAAAGCCAATGAGGAGAAGAATGCTTTCAAAAGCAGAATTAGCCAAATGGAAAAGGAGATTCAAAAGCTCACTGAAGAAAATAGTTCTTTCAAAATTAGAATGGCACAGATGGAGGCTAAGGACTTTATGAGAAAGCAAGAAATCACAGAACAAAGCGAGAAGAATGGAAAAATGGAAGATAATGTGAAATATCTCATTGGAAAAACAACTGACCTGGAAAATAGATCCAGGAGAGACATTTTAAAAATTATGGGACTACCTGAAAGCCATGATCAAAAGAAGAGCCTAGACATCATCTTTCATGAAATTATCAAGGAAAACTGTCCTGGGATTCTAGAACCAGAGGGCAAAATAAATATTCAAGGAATCCACAGAACACTGCCTGAAAGAGATCCAAAAAGATAAACTCCTAGGAACATTGTGGCCAAATTCCAGAGTTCCCAGGTCAAGGAGAAAATATTGCAAGCAGCTAGAAAGAAACAATTCAAGTATTGTGGAAATACAATCAGGATAACACAAGATCTAGCAGCCTCTACATTGAGGGATCGAAGGGCATGGAATAGGATATTCCAGAAGTCAAAGGAACTAGGACTAAAACCAAGAATCACCTACCCAGCAAAACTGAGTATAATACTTCAGGGGAAAAATTGGTCTTTCAATGAAATAGAGGATTTTCAAGCATTTTTGATGAAAAGACCAGAGCTAAAAAGAAAATTTGACTTTCAAACACAAGAATGAAAAGAACCATGAAAAGGTGAACAGCAAAGAGAAGTCATAAGGGACTTACTAAAGTTGAACTGTTTACATTCCTACATGGAAAGACAATATTTGTAACTCTTGAAACATTACAGTATCTGGGTACTGGGTGAGATTACACACACACACATGCACACACACACACACATAGAGACAGAGTGCACAGAGTGAATTCAAGAGTATGGGATCATATCTTAAAAAAAAAATGAAATCAAGCAATGAGAGAGAAATATATTGGGAGGAGAAAGGGAGAAATGGAATGGGGCAAATTATCTCTCATAAAAGAGGCAAGCAAAAGACTCATTAGTGGAGAGATAAAGAGGGGAGGTGAGAGAAAAACATGAAGTCTACTCTCATCACATTCCACTAAAGGAAAGAATAAAATGCACACTCATTTTGGTAGGAAAACCTATCTCACAATACAGGAAAGTGGGGGATAAGGGGACAAGCAGGGTGGGGGGATGATAGAAGGGAGGGCATGGGGAGGAGAGTGCAATTCGAGGTCGACACTCATGGGGAGGGATAGGATCAAAAGAGAATAGAAGTAATGGGGGACAGGATAGGATGGAGGGAAATATAGTTAGTCCTATACAACACAACTATTATGGAAGTCATTTGCAAAACTACACAGATTTGGCCTATATTGAATTGCTTGCCTTCCAAAGGGAAGGGGTGGAGAGGGAGGGAGGTAAAGAAGTTGGAACTCAAAGTGTTAGGATCAACTGTCGAGTAATGTTCTTGCCACTAGGAAATAAGAAATACAGGTTAAGGGGTATAGAAAGCTATCTGGCCCTACAGGACAAAAGAGAAGACGGAGACAAGGGCAGAGAGGGATGATAGAAGAGAGAGCAGATTGGTCATAGGGGAAATTAGAATGCTTGGTGTTTGGGGGGGGGAAGGGATAAAAGGGGAGAAAATTTGTAACCCAAAATTTTGTGAAAATGAATGTTAAAAGTTAAATAAATAAATTTAATTATTAAAAAAAACCCCAAACAAACCCAAATGGGGTCATGAAGAGTTAGACATGACTGAAAAAAAGTAAATGGCAACAAACAAACAGCTATGGGAATCAAGAGAGTTTTCATGTAGAAGATAGTGCTTGAATTCAGAGCTTCAAAGGAAATAAAATATTCTCTATTAACCAGTCAGTACAAGGAGATATGGAATATTGTGTATGAGGAACATTCATTGACTGACCAACTGATCTTGAACGTGGGAATAAATCAATTTCTGGCACATTATTTCCTGGCCATTGTTTTGAGGTAGACATTATCATTTCATTACAAATCTTATTATAGAATCTTATTCTGGGAAAGAATTGACTGAGCAATACACTACCTATATTCCTGCCTAACTTGGGAAGTGGTTTCACCATCAAAAAAATTACATTAAAGCTTTTTTTTAAGAGTGTTAGTTTGTCACCTAGAAACTAATTAGTCACTAATAGATGAGTTTTTACCCAGCATTACCTTTAAACAACCCTCCAGTTTTTAGAGAATATGGTATGTGTCTGTTGGGGTAGGAATAGCAAGACAAAAAAAAAATCATTAACTATCTGGGGCCAAATAATACAGAAGAATTTGGAAAGTCTTAGAAGTGTGTCTTGATTAATGCACCTCCTGGTTTTTTGTTCAATAGACAGTAATAAAGACTCAGGCAAGAAAGCGTGTGGTTTATTGTTTATTGATGTTTGTGAAGCAATAAGCCAAATATACCGTAAGCCTAATAATTCTTTAAAAAGGGTGAAAGAATCAGCAGATATTAGCGAATAACATCATTCTGTTTTTACAAGAATTATGACTTTTTTTAGGGAAGTAGAAAGGTTTCAACTTAACCTCAAATGTATTTATTAATTCATAAATGAAGTTTGGAAAATTGTCCATGAGAGCTTAAAAAAATTCAACAAGCACTTATTGTAAAGAAAATAAATGTTTATTAAATTCAGTTTTAAATAGTGTTTATGTTTTATTCACAAGTATTTATAGTGAATTTACCGTCATCTATTTGTATCACTACCGTATACCTATTTTCAGATACTAACAAGGAAGAAAATAAAAGGTGCTGGAATACTTCTAAATATTTGATCTGGACTAAGAAATTTCCGGGGACTGAGGGGAGCTGTAAGAACCTGAGAGGGATGACCCTTCTCAAAAAAGGGAGGTTTTAAGTATGAGAATAAGTCCTAAGAGCTACAGTCCCTGAATGAGACTATCTTTACTATAATGTACCTAGCTGGTACTGTAGCTTCTTCAATTTAATTCAGTTTAATTTCAACAATCATTTAATAAGGGCACACTATGTTCAAGGCACAGTTTTAGGTCCTGAGGATCACCCTTGACATCAATAAGTTTGTCGGCCAATAGAAGCATAGCATGTAGAGATAAATAAATCCAAACAATCATTTGAGAAGGAAGGTTACACAAACAAATGAGGGAAATCAGGATAAACTTCATGAGGGAGGTGACATCTGAATTGAGCCCTGAAGGAAGAAGATTTAAGAAAGAATTTAGGAGGCGGTCTATTTCAGACCTGGATGATAAAAGATAGTACAGGAATAGCTAACGATTATATTATCACTTACTATGTGCCAAGAACTATGCTAAGCACTTAATAATTATTACCTCATTTGATCTTCACAACAAACCTGGAAGGTAGATGCTATTATCAACTCCATTTTGGATAAGGAAACTGAGGAAAATAGAGGTTCCTAGTAAGTGACTAAGGTTGGATTTGAACTCAGGTTTTTCTGACTCTAGGCTAAGTGCTTTATCCACTGTGTCACCAAAGTGACCCACTTGGATGATCCAAGTAAGTAAAAATATTAATGTCAGTCCCACTGATAAGAGCTCAGCAAGCATTTAGAGTTGGTGTTAATAGGATTGTATCCCCAAACCCACTGAAAAGAAGGATACCTTTGGAGTTGGGGGGCCAGGTTCAACTATTGCCTTTCTCGCTTACTACATGTATGATGTTGGCAAGTTATCGAAATCTTTTGAGGCCTTGATTTCCTCATCTGTAAAACCAAGGCTAAGTCTTGATTAGTTCTTCTCAAATTATGCAGATCCCTGAGGGCCTCAAGAACCTTTTCCAGAATCTATGAGGTTAAAACTATTTTCAAATGATACAAAATATTAATTACATATTAAAATACAAGTCCTTTATCCAACTTAATATTTGTGAGGCAGGATTTTCTTGATATATTTCAACCAAAACAATGTACCACAACCATTTGAATGCAGATGTAGATATGAGAATTCATCTTCTATTAAGTTCAGACATAAGAGATCTGCAAAAATATGTAAAATATTACTACTCTTATAGTTAATTGTTTTTGTTTTAGAAACTGTAGTTATTTTTCATTGAAAATGTATCATTTATATTGAGTTTTTAATTTTTATTAAATTAATAAATATTTTAAAATTTTATTAATATTAATTTCCAATTCTGTAAATATCAATATGTATAATCATAACCCTTACAAAGACTCTTTGGGGTCCCCAGTAATTTTTAATAGCATAAATTTTGACCACTGCTCAACTAAATGACCTCTAAGATCCTCTCCAGTGCTACCCATGATCCTATAAGTCAGACTACTGGTCACCAGAATCAAATCTGTAAAGTTCTGTTGTCATTCAGAGATTGAGTTTGACAGATGCCCTCTGGTAAAGGATAGAGAATATCATCTTCAGTGCCACTCTATACAAGCCTACCATGTCATACCGAAAAGGTCTACTTTCCTATCCACCAATAAGGGAATTTACTGAGTCTGCTGTAATGTCAGTACTGATCGTAATATCAGTACATAACTGGTCATGATTGGTTTCAAGAGAAGAAGGCCTGCTTCTGTTCCATTTTCTGTCATTATTGATCAGTGACCTCCTATTGACCCAACATCCTGAGTCAATCAACTAGCACTTACTATGCACTTCCCAAATTCCAAGCACTTTACTAAGCACCATGGACATAAATAAAGGTGAAATACTGTCCTTACCCTCAAGGAACTCACATCCTAATAAGAAGACTACATACAAACAACTATGCACTTGCAAGTTATACACGAGGTAAGCTAGAGGTAATCTCAGAGGTGCCAGCATTAAAAGGGACAAAAACAGTCTTTCTAAAGAAGGTGGAATTTTATTTAGGACTTGAAAGAAACCAGAAGGTAGAGCATTGCAGGCATGGGGGACACATGTTGGAATGCCTTGAGAGAGAACAGTGAGAAAGTCAGTATCACTGAACTACAGAATATAAGGTGGGAGGAGGGGTAAGGTATAAGGAGACTGGAAAGTTAGGAAGGAGTCAGATCAACAAGGACTTTAAGAGCCAAATGTAGG
This sequence comes from Notamacropus eugenii, assembly GCF_028372415.1. Lineage (NCBI taxonomy): Eukaryota > Metazoa > Chordata > Mammalia > Diprotodontia > Macropodidae > Notamacropus > Notamacropus eugenii. Next base: position 403,695,014 of record NC_092873.1, read on the forward strand.
ATTTTTATATTTGATCTTGGAGGTAATAGGGAGCCACTAGAGTTTATTGAGTAGAAGGGTGATATGGTAAGATCTGTGGTTTAGGAAGATCAATTTGGGAGCTAAGGGAAGGATGGACTGACATAGGAAAAGACAAGGCTGGGATATCAAATAAAAGGCTATTGCAATAGGTCAGGTGAGAGGTGATAAAAACCTGTACCAGAGTGGCAGAGGAGTCAGAGGAGAGATGGATATAATAAAAGGGATGTTGCAAAGATAGAACTTGGAAACAGATTGGATATGAAGAGCAAGTGTGAAGGGTGGACAATAACACTGAATTTGTGACTAAGTAACTGGAAGGTAAGATTGGAAAGGAAAAGATTTGGGAGAAAAGATTCATTTTTGGACATGTTAACGGTTGCTAAGGGTCTTGTTCCAGAGGAACCCAACTGGATAAGAGGAGTGAGAGGAAAGGACAAGCTTCTCAGAGAGCTCCATATTGCAAGGAATACATAGAAATCAGGGTTTACAGAGTACAAATGTCCTAGTAGATTACAATGAGGGATAAATAAGAGGCAAGACTGAAAACTCAGTCATTTTCATACAATCACCTCTCTCATCTCTCTATCTTTTTCAACTCTAGCTATAGGTATTGTCTTCCTTTTTTAGAATATAAGCTTTATGAGGGCAGGGAAAGTTTTGCTCACTTGGATTTGTATCTCCAGAATTTAGCACAATGCCTAACATAAAATAGGCACTCAAAAAATGTTTTGTTTTTTTCATTCATATAGGAGAGATAAAAAAAATAATCCTACCCTAGAATAGATTGACAAAGGTTCTGCTCCAGGGTAGATGGTCCCAGGCTGGGAAAGTTGAGGAGCTTACTGACAGCATTTGTATTCCTTTAAGGAAGATGATAAAGATGACCCAAGTGAAGGGAAGATGCTTTCCCAGGTTTAAGAGATTCTTTCAGTACAATCTACTTCAAGAAAAAGGTGAAGGAAGAAGTCTGCACTTCAGATAGAGCAAGACAAGGGAAGTAACGATTCCCTTAGCCCCTATTAAAGGTTTATACCTTACTAGGGATGCCTTAACCTCCAGCATCTCATAGCCCTTTCCTTTTCCTTGATAGTTAACCCACTTGTACCTCTCAAAGTTTACCAAATCAGAAGGCAGGGCTTGAGAGAGAGAATGAGTTTAGGAACAAATTGTATCAGAAAGGACTACTCCCTGGTTAGCTGCTTGTCCCAAGTCATAAAACTAGAGATGACTTCTTTTGAAGAACTGGTACCTTGTGTCTAAACAAGAGTCCAAATTTTGATTACTTGACAAAAGGTGTGTTGAAACCCCTAGTACTGACATTAACTATTTACCCCTCTATCAAATGAGGGGGCACAATGATAAGACTTTGTCTAATGTTCTTTTTAATTCACTATCTGATTATACAAAATTTAGGCTCCATTTGTCTCTATCTTAGTTCAGAAACTATTCAGCACAATTCAAATGAGCTCATTATGACGTAGGACAAGGTACTTCTGCTTTGTGGAGCCTCAGTTTCCTCCTATTTAAAATAAAGTTGAACTAGATCTTGGGTTTTCAACCTAGACATACATGAAGAGATTTTAATGGGAAAAAAATTATATCTTTATTTCAAAATATTTGGTTTCCATTATAATTCTGTGTATTTTATTTTTTGCCATTGAAAACACTGTCCTGAGAAGGGATTCATAGGTTTCATCAGACTGCCAAAGAGGTCCATGGCACCAAAAAGGTTAAAAATTTCCTAAGGTTCCTCCCAGATCAACCATGGCAATTTTTTTTTTTAATTGCGTATGGGGAGAGGATAAAGTCAAGATGGTAGAGTGAGAGAAAACATTTTTTACTAGTTCACCCAACATAACTCTTCCACAAGGACATAGAAAATGTGCCAAATCAGACCAAAGCCTAATAGGGAAATCAAAGAAAAAGTCACAATGAGTCATTTTTCCATCCCAGGGCCACTTAGGTAAGCAGAGAGAGAAGACTGGATACAATGGGGTGGAAGGAGTGTGGGAGTGCATATGGTGGTCAAGAGTATTCCAGTGACCAGAGACAAAGGGAGATCTGAGACAAATCATCAGGACAAAAAGCAACAAGACAAAAAAAGATATCGGGGGGTCTCTGAATTAGCACTGGGTACAGGAACAAGCGCCATTTGCCAGCTCTGTCTCCCAGTACCCAGTTCCAAGTCACAGACCAAGAAGACAGAGGAGCAGACATGGGTGTAAATGGACCCTAATTGTAGCAAGTTCCAGGAACAAACCACAGCTGTGTGGCTCTGAGCCCTAGGAGCAGAGATGTGGTGACTCAGTTCTGTTCCTTAGCCCTGCATGTAGATCTGCATTGCAATAACAGGTTTGGGAGTTCCAGACTAGAGGAGAGCCAACAGTTCAGTCACTCTGAACCTGCCAAATCTTCAAGCAGTCTAACAGTAACAGCAATCTACTCCTAGCAGCAATCTACTGAGACTCCACCACACACAAGTCAATAGACCCCCAAACTAGGTCAGGAACTTGCAGAACTCAAACAAAGAAAACAGTAAATAAATTTCTCTGCAGATCTTACCACTTCTGGAGCACTAAAAACTTTTAGCCCATCACACTGAACTATAAAAGCAGCAGAAGATTGTAAAAGGACAGAAGCTCAGGCCAGAAAACCTTCCTTCAGAAGTGTAAAAATCCAGCAATAATTTAAAGTCCAAAGCCAAGAAATAAGCTGGAAGCATGAGCAAATAAAAAAGAACTCAACTATAAAGAGCTGCCATGGTGACAGAGAAGTTTAAGACCCATATACCGGAAAGACAATAACTTGAAAAATATCTATAAGCAAAGCCTCAGATTCAGACGGACATAAACCCAACAGGAATTCCTTAAAGAATAAAAGGAAAGAGTTTTTTAAGAGCTAAAAACAATGATTTTAAAAACCAAATGAATGTGGTAGAGGGAAAAAATGGGAAGAGAAATGTGAAACTATGGAAGAGATATATGAAAAGAGAATTAAAATTTGGTAAAATGAGGTATGAAACCTCATTGAAAAAATAACTACTTGAACATGAGAGTTGAACAAATAGGAGCAAATTATTCCATGAAACATCAAAAATAATTTTAAAAAAAGGAAAAAAGACTGAAAAATAAAACAAAATTTGAAATGCCTCATAGGAAAAAAACTGGCCTGGAAATGTGATTATAAGGAGACAGACTTTAAGAATCATTGGGTGACTTCAAAGTCAAGGCCAAATTACTACAAGCAGCCAGCAAGGTATAATGCAAATATGGAGGAGCCACAGTCAAGATCACACAAGATGCACACTGCCACTACAAGAGAATGGAGAGTTTGGAAGATGATATTCCAAAAGACAAAGGATCTGGGATTACAATTAAGAACAACCTACACAACAAAACTAAATACAATCCTACAAGGAGGAAAATAGACTTTTAATGAAAGAGAGGACTTTCAAGTATTCATGGATAGAACCAAAAATAGAAAAGATGGCATTCAAATATAGGGCTGAAGAGACACATAAAAAAGTAAAAATGAGTGAGAAATCACTAGGGATGAAACTCTTTACATTATTATATGGGGAGATGAAATAGGCAACTCCTCAAAACTTTATCATCACCAGAGATTTTAGAGAGAGTCTAATTAGGCAGAAGGGTTGAGTGTGCTTCTCTTATGCTTAGATTATATTTTTTAAAAAATAAGAATCAAGAAGAGGAATGCCTTAGGAAAGGGGAAGGAAGAGGAAGAATGGGGCACATGCAGAAATGGAGTGAACAGGGAAGAGTTTATAGTTGGAGAGGGCAATGAGAGGAGGGAAACAGAACATACATAAACCCCATTCTCATATGAACTGGTTAAAAGAGGGGAGATTACACAAACACATACAGCTGAATATAGAAATTGCTCTTGCCCAACAGGGAAGTAAGAGGTAAAGGGGTTAAGGAAAAAAGGGGAATGGGAATAAAGGGACAGAAGTAGATTAAGGAAGCAGTGGTCAGAAGTAAAACAGACTCTGAAAGAGGTAATGAGGGGGAAAAGAGAAGGAAAAATATAAGAAAAGAGAATGGAGAGACATATGATCATAACTGTGAATATGAATGGATGAATTCATCCAAAAAACAGAAGATGAGAGGATGGATTAGAGAACAGAATCCAAGAATATATTGTTATCAGAAACACACCTAAACAAAATAACAGGCTGGAGCAAAATCTATAATGCTTCAGATGAATTTTTAAAAAGTCAGGGTAAGCAATCATGATCTCAGACAAGGCAAAAGCGAAAAATAGACCTAATCATAAGAGATAAACAAGGAAAATATATATTTCCTAAAAGTATCCTATATAAAGAATTAATGACAATACTGAACATATATGCAACATGAGTCATAAAATCTAAATTCCTAAAGGAAAAGTTAAATGAGGTACAGAAGAAAATACATTATAAAACTATAATAGAGGGTACAATTTATTTCTTTCAAACATAGATAAATCTAACCACAAAATAAATAGTTAAGGAGATGAATAGGATTTTAGAAAAGCTAGACATGATAGTCCTCTGGAGAATGTTGAACTGGAATATAAAGAAGTGCTCTTATTTCTCAGCTGTGTATGGCAACTTCATAAAAAATGACCATTAGTTAGGATATAAAACTTCCCAAACAAATGCACAAAAGTAGAGATATTAAACACATCTTTCCCCAATCACAATGCAATAACAGTTATATTCAATAAAGGGCCTTTAAGCATAAATTAAAAATTAATTGGAAATGAAATAATCTAAGAATGAGTAGAACAATGAACAAATTTTATAAACAATCGATTTTATTAAAGATAAGAATAATGAGACAACATACCAAAATTTGTGGCAGTACTTAGGAGAATTTTTATACCTCTAAATGCTTATAGCAATAAAAGAGAGAAAGAGTAGATCAATGAATTGGGCATGCAACTTAAAAAAGCACTAGAAAATCATATATTTTAAGAACCCAATTAAACACCCCAGCAGAAATCTGAAAATCAAAGAAAAGATTAACAAACTTGAAAATTACAAAAGAATTAATTAATAAAAGTAGAAGCTGGTTGAAAAAAACAAAACGTGTAAGTCATTAACTAATTTTATTTTTTAAAAAAACAAGAAAACCAAATTATTTGTATCAAAAATTTAAAAAGTTATAGTGAATGAAGAAGAAATAAAAGCAATTACTAAGAAATATTTTAACTAACTACATACCAATAAAATTGATCATCTAAATGAAACAGATGAATATTAACAATAACATAAATTACCCAGATTAACAGAACAGGAAATACAATTGTTAAATGACTCTGTTAGATCAAAAAAAAATTGAACATGCCATAAATGAATGACTAAAGAAATGGATGGATTTACAAGTGAATTCTACCAAACATTTAGAATAATTAATTTCAATTATAAATAAATTATTTGCTCATGGGTACAACAAGCTTATTTTTTTTAATGACAATATTACCCAAATTAATTTACTTATTCAGTGCCAAACCAACCAAACTAAAGGACTACTTAATAGAGCTAGAATAAATAGCTAGCTAATGTGGGAATTTGTTTTGTGTGACTATATATATTTATAATGGGCTTTGTTTTTCCTGCCTTTTCAATGGATGAGAAGGGGAAAGGAGAGAGCAAAAGAAAGAATTTGAGCTACAAAATAAGATAAAATTGGGGGGAAATAAAAGAAAAAGAGTAGGAGGATTGATTCGGTCCCCCAATGTCCCACCATCACGCAGCAATGGTGCTTCTTGGATGCCAGTTGTGAAGAAACAACTGACCACAATACCTAGTTATCAAAAAAAAAAAAAAAAACCAGAAACTCAAAAATGGACCATTTCCTGAGGGGTTAGAAAAAGTTAGGGTGTTGGTATAAGCAGATCCCATTTGATGGTGCCTATCTAACACCTAACTGAGAGTTATGGCTCTTTATAGGAGAAGAACTAACCGTTCTTTTTTTTCATTCTTCCATATATTTGAATATCAAGCTCAGGGTGAAAAGAGAAGTCTAGAGAGGGAGTCTAATCAAATACTGAAGGAAATAAACTTCCCAAAAAGGAGGGATCAAGGCTCAGTTCAGCTTGTACTCCTCTGTCCATGGCTGGTTCCTCTGTTCCCACAACTTTCCCTCCATGGTGTTACATGGCAGACTATCTTATCCAGAATGACCCAGTTGAACTGAGTTTGTCTAAACTAATCTTGATCCCTGTGGAGGTACTGCTGGCTAAGATCTGGGACAGATGGAAAAGACATATATGGAGTCAGAAGACGCTAAATTTGATCTGATTATGGTGGATAAAGATAAAGATTCTTCTCTACCTCAGTCTAGTAATGGTACAGAAAATAAAAGTGGGTATACCACTTCTCTGTCTCAGGAAAAAAAAGCTGGCAACATGAATAATTATGACAGCTAATACCAACATTTAAATAGTACTTATTGTGTGCCAGACACTGTGCTAAGTGTTTTACAAACATTATCTGATTCGACCCCACAGGAACCCTGCAAGGTAGGTATAGATAGTTAAGGAAATTGAGAGAGATTGAAGTTAAGTAACTTATCCTAAGAAGTGTTTCAGAAGGTATCTGAACTCAAGTCTTCCTGACTCCACATCCAACACATAACAGAGTGCAGAGGAAAGGATTTATATACAATGGGGTGAGCAGTCAGGAAAGGGGAACAGACAATACTGAACTGGTTGAAAGAGAGAAGACACATACACACACAGCGGAAAACAGACATTAATTTTACTGAACAGGAAAGTAGGAGAAAGGGGAGTTAAGGGAAAAAATGGAGGGAGGTGCCACCTAGCTACAAGGGGATCCTGCTTGGAGTTTGAGAAGACAAGAGAAGAATGGGCAGCAACAGTCCTATTTTCTCTGTACATACTCTTTCCTTTGGTGATCTGATTTACTTTCACCTTCATTGAAATGAACTATTGCTTGTACCAATGACTAGACTTCATTTGAGTCAATTAGCTGATATATTTGGCTGGAGACTTGTAGTTAAGAGGATTGGCTCAAATCCTGCTTCAGATATTTTCTGTGTGCCCCTAGGCAAATCATTTAAACTCCATAGGTCTCTGGTCTGAATCTATGATCTTTTGATCTCCAGTCTCACTCTTTAAGCTGCAGACTTCCATTTCTAACTAGCTGGTGGATTACTTCCCCTACATATCTTCAATATTCCATCAGCCCCTTATACTCAACAAAGTCCAAACCCAATGCCTTATCTTTACTTCCCATTGCCCAAACCAGCCCTTCTTTTTGGCTTTCTCATTGTTGTTGATAGCTCTACCAACCTCCTATGCCTCCCCATCCCTCTGTCAGGCTATCAAACTCAGTCACCTTTGGCTCCTCCCTCACCCTCACTTTCAGTCACCAAGATCTGAATCATCTTACTTGACCCTATCTCTTGAATGACTCTTTTCCTCTCCATCTCCATTGCTCCCTCCCCAATGCAAATCTCATTGCCTCTTATCTGTACCATTGTATTTACTGCCCTCCCCCTGTCTCTCTCTCTCTTTCTCTCTCCAGTCTCTATTTGATCTGTTCTGCAAAAAAATAAGAAAAAGTAAGCAAACAAAAAAGAAAAGAGAAAAAAAAAGATTGTGACCAGAAAGTTGGTCACCATATGATAAATTTCTTTACTTCTGGCAATTTATATAACTGTGGAGGGTTTGTGATCCACATTGGTGAGAGAGTATCCACAATGGCATAATTATATACTTTGAGGTACTGAAGAGGTATTTATATGAAAATATTCATACAATGACTTTCTATGGATAGACAGTGCTTGCCTTGCTTGCATATATGCAACATTAAAATCCTCTGTTATGCCAGCTCTCTAGAAGAGTTGTATTTATATATTTTAAAGGAAGAAGGTGCATGGAATGAGTTATTTAAAATCTCATCATTAGCACTAAATGCAAACCCAGAACAACTTTCCTTCCTTTCCTAGAAAATGACTGTTTATTTTAAAAAGTGTTTTTTAAACTAAATGGGTGGCTTCATTACAGGTAGACAGACATGAAGGAACAAATTACATTGTCTAGAAAAGCCACAATAAAAGGTTCTCTTTGTAATTCTTGTATGTGACTCACGTTGGAGTTAAGGTTAGTTTTAGGTTGCACACCGGGAGTTTAACCTTGGCTATCTTGTTCTCCTCTGCATAACAATAGTTCTGGGTGCTGTAGGCACTGCCCTACAAGCTAAGGATTTATCATTACAGGGCTTAATGGCCTGTGTAACCTAATTTAAAATGGAAAAAGTGAACTTCAGGTATCCTGATTCATTTTCAAAGAACTTCTCCCTCCTCAGTTTATTGTGAAGACAGGAGTATCCAAGAAACCAGTAATTTTCTCAAGTATCTATGTGCTACAAACACATGTTCCAATGGTTAGCTACAGTGTCTATGCTGGAGTACCACAAAAGAAATAAAATTTGGTACAAAGGAATCTGAGGTGAAGCCCATCCTAGAGAATTGTAGAAAATATTTCATCAACAAATTGTTTTGTCTACAGAGTAGCCCCCAATGTATGGATCTAAGGAAAACATTCATTCATTCATTCATTCATTCTTTCATTCATTACTATGACAGCCATTTATCAAATGTCTATAATCAGCAAAACCCTGGGTTAGGTACTAGGGATGGGTTCTCTTGAAGGTTTCATTCCAGCATTAGAACAAGAATCTAGGACTCACAAGATGGGAACCAGTTTTGCATTCAAAGACTAGGTATACTCCAATAGATCTATAATCTTATCAATATTAGTACTTCCTCCAGTGATGCTGTCCTCAACTTATCCATATCTACCCAGCCTGTGCCCTCCCATAAATCTGCCAAAGGGGGCTTCTTCCCAATGTGCTGAGAGTCTTCTTTTATATTCTCTTAACAATGAACAGATATCAGTATAACACATGGATTAACCATCAGTTTTTCCTTGCTCCAACTCCATGAGTGACTCATCATTTTTCTCCCCACACTATATACATAATTCCAAAAAGGAGCAGTTGAAAAGTGAAAAATGTAGTCAATTACCCAAATGAAAGCTTTAAATACCCTGTATTTGGAAATGTCTAGTACTTTACAGAGCAAAAACCCAAGGTAACAACATAGCAATCCTGAAAAAAATTACTAAAAATGAAAAACTAACCTATCTCCTTTCGTAACTTAATGTAAAAAGGCTAGTATAATGCTCTATTAAGTCAGATAGATTCAGGAAACTTTCTTTTTCAAAGATAAGAAGAGGGCATTTTATGAATAAATCATAAGAAAGTTTCTATATAAATTAATGATTAATTTAACTAATTTAAATCCACACAGAAGAAACTGGAAGGAAAGAACCTGCTTACTCAAGCAGAGGCTAGGACACCTGGCATACTTGTTGGAACTTACTATATTTACTCTGCTAATTTACATGCGTGCACACACACACACACACACACACACATTCACACTGATACTTTTCTCCCCCACTTTATAGGGGAAAGCTTATTTTAAAAATTAACTACACTTTCCCTTCCTCCTGCAGATCTGGCACTCTACCATTTGCAGCAACGTCTAGCCAACAGCATCCAGGACTCACTGCTCTCAGAAGCTACCATAATTCCCCAGTGATTACAGATTCAATAAACAGTGCACATAGGTCTTCTTATTCCGTGACTATTGGGAGCTATTTAGCCATTGGAAAAAATGACACCTCCCAAATGAACATAGAGTAGATAATTTTGTAAGTAAAATTTGAACATCCAAAATATTCACCTAAATAATCCCACTCCACAGTGCCCTGAGTGTATCATGTGCCAACACTGAAGAACCTTGAGGTATGCCCCTAAACTCAGACAGTTCCTTCCTGATAAAGTAAACAGAAGCTTCCATGCTATGAAGCCTCTTAAAACATTATCCTAGATGTACACACTATTGCTAGAGCTATGAATAGACGCAACTATTTTGGAAAATAGTTTAGAATTCTTTGAGAAGTCATTCAATAATTCATAGCTTTCAATACAATGACCCCACTATTAAGTATTTCACATGACACCCAAAGGCATCAATGTAAGAAAAACTACTCTGTATTTGCCAAAATATGCATATCATTTTGTGACCACACACACACACACACGCATGCACACAACCTTAGAAATAAAGTATGTGTCCATTACTAGGAGAATGCTGACCTATGGTATATAAATCTAATAGAATGTTATTGTTACATAAGAAATAACAAATATGAAGAAGGCAGCAAAGCATGAGGTCTGTACTAAATGAACTGATGCAGAGCAAAACAATATACAAAATTATTAAAATAATGTAAATAAAGACAATTCCGAAAGGTGATCAAACTGATGAAATATAATGACTTGGCCCTGGAGCATAGATTATGAAAGACTTTCCTCCCTTTGGCTAAGAGATGAGTGCATACAGGTGTTTAATGATGCATGCACTGACACACAGGATTACTAGTTTACCTTTCCTTTGTATGTAACATTGGAGAGTTCAACTGGTTGATACAGGGCAATATGGAGAAGGACTTTGTTTAAAAGCAAGATGGACAACTAGATGTCACAGTGAATAGAGGGCCAGATCTGGAGTGAGGAAGAGTCTTCTTCCTTAGTTCAAATGCTGTCTTAGCCACTTACTAACTGTGCAATCCTGGGTAAGTCATTTAATCATGTTTGCCTCAGTTTCCTCACTTGTAAAACTATCTGGAGAAAAAAATGACAAACCACTCTAGTATATTTGCCAAGAAACGGGGTCACAAAGAAACAAACACTACTGAAACAACGACTTAATACCAACAAAACTAAGAGGCCTTAATAATTTTTCTATAAATCTTTCCACAAAAGAGAGAAAGAAAACAATTTTATGAAGTAAATCCAGCTTCTACCGATGTGCTATTGTTCAAATTATATACCTATTGCAATGATAATTGTAAGATAGAGAAACAAATATAGTTAGACTGTTAACAAGTATTTCATGTTTATTATGTGCCAAGGACTCAGCTAACCAATGGCGATGCAAAGGTTTAGAAGAATAAAAAGGCCTTGAAATATTTGTCTTACAACTATTTGCAGCCGTTGTTCAGTTGTTTCAGTGATTTTCAACTTTTTGTGACTCCATTTGGGTTTTCTTGGCAAAGGTATGGAATAGTTTGCCATTTCCTTTTCTAGCTCATTTTCCCTATGAGAGAATTGAGGCAAACAGGACTTGCTCAGGGTCACACAGCTAGTAAATGTCTGAGGTCAGATTTGAATTCCTGAATATGAATCTTCCTGATTCCAAACCCAGTGCTCTGTATTCACTGTGCCACCTAGCTGCCCCTTACATACTTGTCTTACAAATCCTGAAAATGTCCCAGAGAAAAGAATTCAGTTAGATAATCTGATCTTAAGCACAAATGTCTGGATATTTCCATATAGTTACATTCAAAAAACCATTTCAGAAGAGCTAAAAAGTGGTTAACAATGCATTGTGAGGTCAAGATAGCTGGGTGTCTACAATTTAACTTTTCATTCAACCCTACTGGTTTCATACAGATGCAGTCTTGATAAAGAGTAGTCCCTTCTTACATCCCTCTGTGCACTTGGAGACACAATGGAATATGTATTCCCTTCCTACTGATACCCTGTTTGATCTATGCTTGAAAAGGAGGATTGAAATATTCCAGCAATATGCTTCCTATTTCCTCAGGGCTTTAAAAATGATCCAAAGCCAGTAGTAAAAATTCCACTCTCCTTTGAGAGTGACTTTCTTCATAATATTCACATATCTTCATAATATTTATTTAAAGAACAATCCATTCAGTCCTATCCAATTCAATCCAAAATTGTCAACTATGCATTCCAAGAAGGGTATTGTTCTAGGAGCTGGGGATATTAACACAATTTGCCCAATAAGGACTTGGATTTGGAGTCAGGAAGACCTAGCTTTAAATTCTGCCTTGGACATTTATTATATGTGTTTCCCAAGGCAAGTTACTTAACCTCCTGGGGCCCCAGATCCTTCCCCTCAGATGGACTTAATAGTCTCTAATATTCTTTCCAATTCTTAAGCTAGAAGCCTATCATTCTAAGAATCAAAATATTTATTGATTACTATAGGATCAGTACTATGCTAGTGACTTTGGGGGGGGGGGCCGACAGAAATTTAATAAGTAGCCACATCTCTTTAAGAATTGAAAAGTCTATTCTAGATAAAAAGACAAACCTAACACACAACAAAAGTAAACAATGTAAGACAGATTCCCTTCATCCATTCAGCAAACATTTGCAGAATTCCTACTATCACCAAAGCACTGAGCCTAACAACATCATATAAGTAGCAAGTAGCAGAGGCTGAATATGAGCCCATATCCTTTAAATCTAAATCCCAGAAACCTTGATGCCTTTTAGAGAGGGAAGAGATCATAAGAATTAAAAGTGGAAAAGAACATAATGATCCATTTAGGCCAAACCTCTCCTTTTTTTTAGATGAAGAAATTGAATCCTGGAATGGTTAAGTGACCTGCCCAGAGTCACAGAACGAGTAAAGTTAGGAGAGGTAAAAAGGTAGATGAGGTATGATCCTTCTCCTCAAGGATATTATAATCCAATTAAATTTTAATCTCTCAAATATTTATTAAGTGTCAAAAATGTGTAAGGTGCAGTGTTAAGCTCTAAGGATGGCAAAATGGAATAATGTACAGTTCTTGCCTTTCACAATTGACCATGTGCAATATATAAGGAGAAATAAGATATGCACCTAAATAATTATAATACAAATTGAAGTGCCATAAGTACAGGGAGAGGCCCAAGCAAAACATCATGAGTGATGCCCAAAAAGGGAAAATCTCTTCTAGGAGTATTAGAGAAAACCTCACTAAGGCACTTGACCTATTTACTAGAATTTACCAAAGTTCAGTGTGGCTGGAAGTAGAATGCCTGAAAGGCAGTAGACAGATAAGGTTGGAAAGGTAGATGGGAGTCAGATGATGAACACTGAATGCCAGTTAGGTCTCCAATCAGCAGACAATGGAGTTAGGACTCTAACCTGGGTAGGTAATAGAAATCCACTGAAAGACTGTTTTTGTTCTTAAATGAGGGAGTGAAATGAACAATACTGTTCATTAGAAAATTAATCTGACACCAGTATAAAAATGAGGAGAGAATGGAGGTAGGGAAATCAGTTAAAAAAATTTTTCAATAAGGGCCTGAAATAGTTCAACAGAAGAAATGGAAGGGAGAGGAATGGAAGGGAATTGTAGAGGTACAATTGATTGAATTTGTTAAATGGTTGGATAGGGAGAATAAGGGAGCAGGAAGAACCCAAAATACTAAGATTTAGACCCTACCTGACTCCTATAATCATAATTCTATATCTATAATCTATAAATCATAATTCCTCACATTTATATAGTACTTCATAGTTGGCCAAAGTCTTTTAGCTCCTTATCTTCTTTAGTCTCTATGATGGCCATGTGGAATAGGCATTCATTTAGAGATCATAGAGTCTTAACCTTATCACTCAGATGAATAAAATGAGGTCTTGAGTGGTTAAGGGATTTGCCCAAAGTCACATGACTAGAAAGAGATACAGCAGAGACAATGGTTATCCTATGTTCTATTGTCTCTCAGCACATAGTAGTTGCTTAGACATGGAGTGGGAAAGAATAAGCTGCAGGAATTCCGAAGAAAGGAAAATGAATGAGTTTGAAAGTAATCAGGAAGACTTCATGGAAAAGATGAGACTTAGAGCCAAATTTTTAAAAGTAGACAGAACTTGGATAGGGACAGAGATATGGAAAAGCAACTCCAAACAATGGAAACAATGTGAATTCAGGTTGAATCATAGATTTAGAGCTGGAAAGAACTCTAGTCATTGAGGTCAATTCCTTCATTTTGCAGGTGAAGAAATGGAGCCTTAGAGAGGACAAGTGATGGTTCCACAACCAGTAAGTGACAGTCTCATTTCTGTGTCTCATCACATAATACTGTTTCTGCAGCATGAAGATGACTCTAAGGCCAGTGTTCTATGCACTGTCAAGACCAACTTGCTTAGAGACTTGGGAGGAAGCTAGAAATAAGGAGTAAAGAACGGAAAGAAGTTGGGAAAATAAGGTTAGAGATTAGAATCAAAGATTTAAAGTTGGGAGGGAACTTGGATGTTAGCTAGTTCAATTCCCTCACCTTTTACAGATGAGAATCTGAGACCTGTGACTTGCCTGGATCATATAGGTAGTGAGGGGTAGAGCTCAAATATGAACCCATATTCCCTATATCCAAATCCAGCATACCATGATGCCTCTTAAATAGAATGAGAAGAGATCAGTGACCTACCCAGGATCACAGAACTACTAAGTGTCTATGGGAAGATTCAAATCCATATCTTCTTGTCTCCTAATCCAATTCTCTATTTACCACATTGACTCTTAGATTATGTAGGATTTTATAAATCAAGCACAATAAATGGCTAAGTAAAAGTTAAGGTTAACATATTTTCTTCTCAAGACTCCGAGACTCCATACCTCATCCTTCACACTGCTATGTAAATGTGAGCAGTGTTTTCGTAGAAATTTTTTTTCTTTCATTTGAGCAGTAGGCACCCAACTGAACCTTATTGGCAATCCTTCTGGTGAGTTTTCTCACTGTTGCTATAATGCTGAAAATAACTAAACTAAATTAGTTGCATCATTTAAAAATAGATTCCTTTTTGAAGAGGCTACATCAGCAAGGGTCTGCCATTGGGAATTTACTAACAGAATACAAAAAGGTATGGATCCAACCTATCTCGGGATGGTACCTTATGGAACCAGCACAATAGGATCGGTCATTTCAAATGTACAACTCTCTCAAAGATTTTTATTCCATTATAATAGTATTGCATTTAAAAGTGGTCTAGCCAAGAAAACTAACTGAATGGTAGCATATTGACCAATTCCCTCTCACTCCAGTGAAAACCTGAAGTGTGAACAAGATTAATGATCAAGAAATTCAATGAAAAGCTACAATCTGTGATACCCCAGACCTATATAAAAAGCCAGCCAGCATCCCAGGGGAAGCAGGAAAAGAGGCTTCCAACACTAAGGCAGACAAACAAATCTATAGCATCTCAGCCCAAACAGAAAATATCCAGGTATAGCTTACAAGGCTATATATCAGGAGACAACAAGACTGAGGGCCTCTCAAAAAGCTTTGTAAACCCACTGGGAGGATGGTCTTCAAATCTCTGAGGACCACAGACAAGGCATGGCATAGAAGTGACAAGGATAGGTGCTTCAGGGAGAAGAACCCTTTCACTCTTCCTAAAAAAAAACATGACTTCTTAGAAATTTGGACATTATATTTCAAGAAATAATAGAAGAAAACTTCCCAGATCTAGAAGCAGAGGGCAAAGTAAAGATGGGAACAATCCACTGATCATATCCTGAAAGAAACCTCAAATGAAAAGTCCCAGAAATATTACAGTTAAAATCCAGAGTTCTCACATCAAAGCAAAAATATTGCAAGAATTCAGAAAGAAGTTGTTCGAATACCAAGGTGCCAAAGTAAAGATTATAGAAGCACCTACTATAAATGAGAAGAGATCCTATAATGTTATATTCCAAAAGGCAAATTGCATAGGCCTATAATCAATAATAACTTACCCTCTTCCCTAAAGATGAGTGTAGGACTCTTATGGGGAGGAAAATGAATCTTTTGTAGAATAAAGGACTTTCAAGTATTTCTGCTAAGAAGACTTAAGCAGAGTAGCAACTTTGAAACGCAAATACAAGAGACAAGAACAACCTAGAAAAGTAAATTTATTTGAGGCAACTGTGTCAACTAGCTGAGCCTGGTCAGGAAAATCTGAGTTCAAGTCTTGACTTCAAAAACCTACTAGCTGTGTGACCCTGGGCAAGTCACTTAATCTCCAGCTCAGTTCCCTCACTGTAAAATGGGGATAACAATAGCATATATCTCTCAGGGTTGTTGTGAGGATCAAATGAGGATCAAATTTGAAAAGCACTTAACAATTCATGGCATATTAATAAAAATAGCTCTTAATAAATGACTTTCCCCTTCTCTTCCCTTGAGTAATTAGAAAAAGTAGTATGACACCATAGTACTAACATTCTAATAGGGAGAAAAGAAACAAGCATCCCTTCAGAACATTCATGTTTTCAAAAGATATTGAGGAAATTAAATAAGCAAAACAGAAGATCTTGGGACAGATTGATTCCTTTCTAAGAATTAAAGAGGGGAAAGAGAAGGGAGAGTAAAAGGAATACACTTCTGTAGAAAGGAAGAAGGGGCTAGCAAGTGATATTTTTCATAATGATGGTGTGTGAAAGGAGGAGAACACAAACATGGAGGAAAAGGTGGGATTGAGGGGAGGGACAAAGATCAGATGAACCTTACTCTTATATGAAACTGAAAAAGGAGGATGGAAAAGAACTTCATTAGAATTAGAAGAGGAAGAAGAAGCAAGCAACCTGCAATTTGTGTTTAATCACAATGGAATCATTTGTGGTTGACACTCCTCCCAAGATCACTGCCATTCCACTGAAGATCATTGTCCAATACTGATGTCCGTATAGAAAATTCTTTTGAAGCATGGAATATATATCTTTAGGAAGACCTTTCCCTGAAATGAGAACTGAAATAAAGAACATGCCTTATTTCACAGAATATCTGTTGCATTTTAATTGCCATAGCAATGTGAACAGTGCTAAAGGCATTATGATTCAGCAACAGCTAGCTCTATGCCAAAAGGAGAAAAAATTTTCCAGTTGCAAGGATAGGACATTTTTGGATAATTTGTATGTAATTCATCATTGGTATAATGCATCACCATGTTTCTAGACTTGGAATCTCAAAGACTTAGAAAGTGGTGTTTCTTGCATGCATATTG
The DNA here is from genome assembly GCF_028372415.1 of Notamacropus eugenii. Lineage (NCBI taxonomy): Eukaryota > Metazoa > Chordata > Mammalia > Diprotodontia > Macropodidae > Notamacropus > Notamacropus eugenii. The sequence goes on from NC_092873.1 coordinate 403,711,924, forward strand.
GGATAACGTTATTTATAAAATCAAAGAAACACAAAACTGGGCTTTGGAGAGACTTTGGAAGTCATTTAGTCCAATTCCTACCTTTAGAATAAATAGTATTTAGTCTAATACCATTAAGATCTTCTGAACGAGACAGAGAAAGAGAGAATATATTGAGTCCTAAGTGTCAGGCACCACACTGAGAATAAAAACACAGGCTAAAAAGGTATTCTTTACCTAAAAGTGGCTCACATTGTATTGGGAGAAGACAAGACATAAAAGAGAGCTAGAAATCTGGGTGGCTTTGTGGAATGGGGAACAATCTAAAAGGTTAGGAATGGAGGCAGGATTTTAGGGAGCAAGAATATCCTGGATCCCTCCAGACATGGGGATCCAGGCCAGGAACATACCAATAAGAGAGGAAGGCTACTATGTGGAGTCATTTCTAGGGTAATAAGCTTTCTCATCCTTGTTAAATGGTCATTCATCCTCTGCTTGAACCTCTCCCACATCCATTTCTCCTCCCCAATGATGTAAGGATAAGAGGAGATATCAAGAAATATATCAACCTACTTTGGGATAACCTTCAGCAGTCGAGAAGCTTTTCTTGATGGAGAGTTAAACCTGCAACCCACTACAGGTTTATCACAAAAAAGAGAATATGGAGTCAAAACAGCTTCTCCCCATTCTGATAGCCATCTGGCTACCCATTGTCTCTCAAAATTCACTTCCATATGCCATTTCGTTTCCACTATATCCCTTCAACTCTTTTTATATTAACCAAAGCATTAGGGCTGATGCCAGCACAAAACGTTGGTCTACTGACATTGCCATGTCCTCCATTACATCTATGTCAAGTAAAAATCTGACACTCCATAACTTTCAGCTACTATTCAGTGTTGCTCTCCAGGACAAATTAAAACAAGTTTTACACTTGACAACTGTTCAAACAACTGGAAATCACTATCATGACCTTCTTTCCCCCAGGACAAACAACCCTTGTTCCTTGAAATGTTTTTCATTCTTTAACTTCCCTCACCATTCTGGATATCCTCCTGTGAACTCTTCTTGAATCATAGAATTTTAGAGTTGGAAGGAGCCTCAACAGTCATGTAGCCCAACCCACACTTGAAAAAGAATTCAAAACTCTCCAGAGTCTTAATGTTCTTCCTAAGATCTAGACATCTCAAATTGAATACAATACTCCAATTATGGTCTGAGTAGAGTAGGAAAAAAATGGAACTTTAATGGCCTTCATTATTAATACTGTATCTACCGATACAGCCTAAGATCACATTTGGTTTTTTGGACTATTAATTCATACTGTTGACGCATATTGAATTTACAGCCTACTAAATTCCCACTTTTTTTTCACATGAATTGTTATCCTATTATGTCTCTCCCAACCCCATCTTCTGCTTGTACAACTTCTAAATCAAAGATAGGACTTTAAATTTTTTTCCTATTAAATGTTATTCTCCTCTACCAAAACTCTGTCTAAATGCCTCCTCATAGAGCAGAAGTGACCCCAGCTTCTTGCAAGCAGAGCTGCAAGTTCCAGAAGGTCCTATCCAGTTGGAAAGCCTTCAGATACAACGTGGTAACAGGTTGGATTCTCATTTTCTGAGAACCAGTCCAACTGAATTTTTAGGAGTTAAACAGAAGATTAAACAAAAGGTGATTTTTTTTTTTTACCTTGACAACTCTCAAAGAGTCCTAAAACATAGAAGGTTTAGGATTAGCATCAGTGAAGGGAGTATTCGTGCTAATTAAAGATCTTTAAAGTGTTGAAAAGAAGCAAAGTACATTTAATTTTATTAGATTCACCCCAATCATGCCAGTCAGTTGAGATCTTTTTGGATTCCAATTCTGCTGTCCAACATGTTAAGTATCCCTCCCAGATTCTTGTTGTTTCCAAATTTTGATAAGTCTACCACCTATGTCTTCATCAAGGTCTTTTACAAATATGTTAAAAGAAGAATCAAAAAGAATCCTATAACACACTAAAGACTGTCCTCTAGTTTGTTATTAATCTTTGCATCTAGTTGTTCACCTAGTTTTGAATACATCTAATTGTACTAATATCAATTTCCACTTTGGAAACTAGTTCTGAATCAACCTCATTGTATTATTACCAAGCCCATGCCTCTCTGTCTAGTCTATAAGGATGTCAAGAAAGTCTTTGTCAAATGCTCTACTGAAGCCTGCATATACTATTTTTATTTAAGTACTCATCCTTCAACATTAGGCCTTCCTGTCCAGTCAGCATCCTGGGGGGTTCTAATTTCTCAGACTGGCCCATTGACCCAAGGAATTTCATTTTTCACTACTTCCTTAAATTTGAAACACTGAAACTTTGGAACTTTTTGGACCCCTCAGGTCCTTGAGTTCCTGTGTTGAGATATGTGTCATACTATATCTCTCTGCATACAACTTCCATCAACCATTGGGCCTGGAGGAAGAAAGACTCAAGATCAAATTCAGCCTCAGATATTTTCCAGCTGTGCAAGTCATTTAACCTCTATTTGCCTAGTTTCTTCAACTGCAAAATGGGATAATAATAGCATCTACTTCTTAGGGTTATTGTAAAATAATATTTGCAAAGCTCTTAGCACAATGCTTCTCACATGGTAGGCATTACATAAATTCAGTTGTTATTAGTAATAGCTAACATTTCTATAGGACTATGTGCTAGGTACCAGGCTAAGCAATTTGTAATTATTATCTCATTTGACCCTCACAGCAGCTCTGGGCTATTATTCCCATTTTGCAGTTGAGGAAACTAAGGCAGACAGAGTTAAATGAGTTGCCCAGAGTTATGCAGCTAAGAAATGTCTGAAGTGCGATTTAAACTTAGATCTTCTCTACTTTAGGCCAGGTGCTCTATCCACTGCTCCACCCAGCTGCCTCAACATCATCATCATCATTATTTTATTTTGCTATTACTTCCCTCATTACCTTCTCATTCCAGATGCTACACATTTCAGGGTAGAGTTTTGGAGGGCTTCTTTACAAGGTAGCAAAGTATGTAAATGAAGAAATAGGAGGATATAATAATTATATTGCAGAAATCTTCATAATACTGAATAGGTGGTCCTTAAGCTTCCTATATTATCCTATCAAGTTATGGTTCCCAGGCTTAACGTGGCTGACCATGATCCCCTTTTAAAAACAAAAAGTCAAATTTATCTATTAAAGGTTTACAGAGTCTATTCCTCATAGTAGCCCTTACTATTATGTCGCATTCTACAGGTGAGCAAATAGAGCTGAAAGGCTACAAACCAAATATGTTTGAGGTAGGATTAAGATCCAGGTCTCCTGAATGCACATTCAGCAGTCTTCTCTGCTATATCAAGCTCCCTCTCACAGTTTGTATCTCTAGGACAAAGCATTCAGTTCTTTGCAGTCCCCTCTAAATGAGTGTCATCTTCTGTATAGAACTCTCTGGGATTTGACTACCTGGAAATGCTAAATCAAGCTCATTCATCTATTCCATAAGACTCATTTCATTTGCACTGAAATAGAAAACTTTTGGTGTTTCCCTTCTATTACTTTCAGTATGGGAGCCTATAGCGACTTGAGAGTTGATTGAGTTCAATCCTTATCTGCGTAGCAATCCTCTCTACTATATCCCTGACAAATAGTCATGCAGGCTTTGCTTGAAGTCAAACAGTGATTGGAAACCCAGTAACCCTGTGGTAGTTCATTCCACCTTTGTACAATTCAAATTATAGGGAAGTTTTTCCTTCTATTGACTAAAAAGATCCTTCTTTATATTTTTTACTCACTATTCCAAATTCTACTCATTGAGACCAAGAAGAATTAATCTAATCTCCCTTCTACCTGACAAATAGTTGAAGACAGCATCCCTCCTAAGTCTTTTGTTTTCTGTGTTAAATATCTCCATTTCCTTTAACTCCATGGGCAGTCCTTTCACATTATGCTAGTCATTGCCTTTTAGGTATACTCCATAATGAGTTACCTAGTTAGACATCTCCCTACTTTCCTGCCACCCATCCCCTATCAGTTAAAGGAGAGCAATAAATGGAAACATCAGATTGCAATCCCATCTCAAAAATCAAACTAATTTAATCAAACATAGAGGTTACCCACAAAGTTCAAAGGATAACTGCTTTCCTTAAAATATGTGGCATTCTCCTGACCCCACCAATATAGCTAATAATCTTATAAAATATAAAAATAGGTTTAATCTAGTGTGACTTTTTATTGATGTACCCATTCTAATTCTTAGCAGACACTGTTTTGCTTTAAAAGCATAAAAATCACTCCTTTAATAATATATCCTAGAATTTTATCAGTAATTGAAGGCATACTTATAGTCAATCCTCTTCTTTTTGATAGTTTGGACAGTCTTTTTTCATCTCCAATTTAGGGAACCCCTACCATTCTCCATGATTTTTTTCAAGTATAACTATCAGTGGTTCAACAATCATTTTTCATGTTCTTTTGATCCCTTGGAATTCTTCTGGGCTTGTGATTTGAGGGTGTTTAAATATTCATAGACTTTAAAGAGAGAAGGAACTTTTGAAGTCATTTATTCCAGTCCTCTGGTTGAAGACACAGAGGCCCAGAAATGGTAAGTGAATTGTCCAAGGCTAAACAGGAAGCAACAAAGCCAACATGTGAATGAAGATCATCTGACTTCAAATAATTCTCTTTCAACTGTACTATGCAGTCTCCTATACACATTTTGGGTGAGAGTCCTGGGATGAGTGGCAGAAAGGAAATAGGAAAAAAGGAAGAGGAGATGCCTTCTAACCTTTTATGTCCTAACTCTACTTGACCTCCTTTCTCCTTACATTAGGGGTTAATATTTGCTAATAATTTTTCCCCTTCATTTCCAAAGCTAAAGATCAATCAGCTTGGTTGAGAAAAAGCAGTCAATTAGGAACTGTGAATGGTGTGTTTTTCTCTATTGCCAGTTACCATCATCCTGACAATCTCAAGTCCGAGCCCTTCTTTGATTTTCTTCATGTCCCAGATACAGTTCCCCAAAATGCTTTCTGCTATGTTTTATATACGTATGCAAGCATCAACTTGTTCTAGACTTTAACATTCCTGATGTCCTCACAGGACAATAGATATTCTTAAATTCATCCTGCTACTTTGTCTTTACTCTCATCAGTTTTAGAAATCTGGGTTAACTGATAAGTTCTTTTGGGCAGCCACATTGATCTCTTTAGATATTTCCCCTTTTTTCTCATTCATCTTAATCAATTGTGTTTATGTCAACACAGTAACTACTTAGCTTGATTCCCCCATAAAATCATAAGCCACAGTATCCTCCCTATATTTTCTCTGAAATCTTTAAAACCATCTTACCTAAAATCTATAGGGTACCTTTTTTCTGACTTTATCCTTCTTATAAAGGAAAATTTAATACAGTTCATTCAATTCTCACATTTCTCATCATTCCTACTTCGGCAAAAAGTTCTTCCCTATTGAGCATTACTGGCTAGGACAGACCCATTCTCTGCATCCTATATATTTTTGAATGAAAGTTTTCATCAAGGCTAGTCAAGAATTTTTCAACTGCTTTGCTTCTAACAGATGTCCTGACATTTCAAGTCCCTCACTACAATTATGCCTGGCCTGTATGCCAGCTTTGTGATCTCTATCAGGAATTGGTCTGACATATCTAGTTAGCCTAGTGATCCATAGTACTCTTTCTTCACAAAATTGATTCTTTCTCACTTCTTTGATCCTTACCCAAATGCTCTTTATCATGCTTTAAAATCTCCCTATCATGTTGCCTTCTTTATAAAGTACCATTCTTCTTTTAAAATGCATCTCAAGGTGGGGCAGAGTCAAGATGGCAGTGGAGAAGCAGGGACCTGCTAGAGCTCTCCCCTCAAACCCCTCAAAAACACTGTGAAAAATGACTCTAAACAAATTCTAGAGCAGCAGAAGCTACAAAAGGACAGGTTGCAGCAAATTTACAGCCCAAGACAATTTGGAAAATCAATGGGAAGGGTCTATCACACCACACTGAGAGCGGAGCTCAGTTTGGCTTGGTCCAGGACAGAGATGGAGCAGGCCTTAAGAGACTGAATCCCTGGTGGCTGCTGTTTTCAGACTTCTCAACCCACAAATACAAAGACAGCTTTTTAAGGTCAGTGGGAAGGGTCTCTCACTTGGCTGAGAGGGGAGCATGTTCTGGCCTCAAGAGTAGCCCCAACCTTCACCCCAGGGTGGCAGCAGCCACTGCTGAAGCACAGGCTGCTTTTGGAGCCTTACACTTAATAAAGAGCTCAAAAGTTAAGTAATTGCCAGGGAAAATGAGAAAACAAGAAAAGAAACAGACTATAGATTCTTATTTTCTCAGTGAACAGGTATTTTCTTTTGCCATTGGTGACAAGGATGATCAAAACATAAAATCAGAAGAAGACAACAAAGCCAAAGCTCCTGCATCCAAAGCCTATAAGAAAAATATGAATTGGTCTCAGGCCATGGAAGAGCTCAAAAAGGATTTTGAAAATCAAGTAAGAGAAATAGAGCAAAAATTGGGAAGAAAACTGAGAGTGATGAAAGAAAATTGTGAAAAATGAGTCAACAGCTTGCTTAAGGAAGCCCCAAAAATGCTGAAGCAAATAACACCTTTAAAAGCAGATTAACCCAAATGGCAAAAGAGGTCCAAAAAGCCAATGAGAAGAATGTCCTAACTTTTAAAATTCTTCACAACCTACATTTCCAGATTTATTACACATGGCACCCCTGACATGCAGTCTATATGTCAGATAAAATGGCCTCGTTGTTGTTATCTGTACTTGATACTATATCTCCCATCTCCGTTAGGCTGTTCCCCACACCTAAAATGCACTCTCTCTTCACCTCCTCCCCCACCTTATGGAATCTCTGGCTTTCTTCAATGCTCAGTTCATGTGCAACCTCCTATAGGGAACCTATCCTAATTCTGCAATTGCTTTTCCCCTCCTTCTAGAAATCATTTTGTATGTATGTTGTACTGAATTTTCAGTGTACATGTTGTTTTTCCCCAGTTGAACTTAATCTCTTTGAAGGCAAGGATTGTTTCACATTTTTTGTCTTATATCACACTAGCACTTAGCACAGAGGATGACAAACAGTAGGTGCTTAATTAAAGCTTACCCACAAATTAATAAATGATTGAACAAAGATAATGTCTCCCAATAATGCTAGGTTGCCATGTGACTTTAAAAACAAGGATGTCACCAACCAATAGGATACATCTCTTTTCTCTGTGGTCAGAAATAGATGTCCTTGGAGACATTTGAGAAACCTCGTCATTTCTAGAAGAAAGGCATTACCTCTTCAGTGAATCCATAATCACCTTCTTGGGAACCAACTATATTTAATATACAAGTAGTTAACTGTTCATTGCTATGTAAAAAAAAAAAGAGAGAGGCATGACATAATCTGTGCATGTCACTAAAGTGTTCCCCTTAAGCTCCCTCTCTGTTGAACCCGAGTTCCTCAGTTTTCTACAATTCTAGCTGATAGCTCCATTTCTAACTGCCTGTTTGCCATGGCTACTGGCTATCTGGGGTGCTATCTTATGGGCAATGTTTAAAGGAGAATTTTTTTAATTGTCAATTTCCCTGTCTTTTCTGTAGTTTTCTCATTTTTTCTCTAATTATCTGAAACTACTCATCTGTGGTATGACTGATTTGTAATTAGACAATTCCTTCCAGAGTCCCAATGCCAATAGTAATTGCACTTAGCTTTTATCTGCAAGAACAACCTGTAAAGTAATATGAATTTCTAGCCATTGTTCACCTATTTTCAATGCTAGGCAGAGTTGAATATTTGCAAAATATGTTGCCTCTTGACTATGCAATCATTTTGTTTGGTCCTGATGGGTGAGTGACCTATGTGTGGTCTGCTATATCAGACCCACTGTCCTATCCATGCCTTAATTTTATTCTCTACCATCTCCTTACCAGCCACTTTGCAGTCCCCACCCTTCAACTTCCATTTCTGGAGCCATAATGAAATCAATATTGCCACTGCTAATGGAAAGAGTATGCCACTTTATTTTTGCAGAAATAGATTCCCCTCAATCTATTCCACTCACAATTTCAACCAAAACTACTTCTCGTATGGACTCTACTCCCCTATATGCATTGTCCTCCCTTATTAGAACGTAAGCTTCTCAAGGACAAGACGCCACTTTTGTTTTGTATCCCCAGCGCTTATTAGTACTTTGGTATGTGGTACACACTTAATAAATTCATTTTCATTCATTGTTCTCATAATTCAATTAACACACTGTTTGAAATTTTGTGGCTTCATGTATTTCCTCTGAGGGCCTGAGTTAAATTTTCATTGGAGGACTAGGAGAATCAACTTCTAGCTGTTGATTACTCAGCCCTGATAAATGAGGTGTCCCAGTTTGATTACTTTCAATAAAGCATTTCCATCCTCTGATGGAAAAAGAAAAACATCATTGTAAGAGTCTATTCTATCTTTATGGACAAGACAGTAAGATGTGAACTAAATAATAGCATACTTAAGTAGATTTAGAATTGTCTGACTATATGGACTCATTAAGTGTAAATTAAGGATTTAAGGACAACCTTGCAAAAAGCCTCTAGTAAAATGACTGTTCTTGGCCCTGCTCTGGTCAAATTTTTACCAATGACCTTGATGAAGGCATAGATGTCATACTTATTAAATTTTCAGATGATATAATGCTAGACAGCTAATGTATTGGATTGTAGAATCAAGATCCAAAATGAACATGACAGCCTGGAACTATGAGCTGCCCCTAACAAGATGAAATCTAATATGATGGATATACATAGAATGCAGCATATTAGCAACAATAACTTGAATGCAAGCAGTAGCATCAAAGATTTCGTCAAGGAGATGTATTACAGGAAAGGAGATGGGCTCATCAAAGAGTAAGAAGGAGGGATAACAGAAGGTCAGCCTAAATATTTCACTAGCTCCCACGAAAAACTAAGTGACCCAGCTATTTCCAGCACATTAGATAGGTCCTCTGTAGATGACTTGTAGAAAGACATAGACATGAACCACATAGGATAAACAGTCATGGGTTAGTTTTGATCGATAGTATCTGCACTAATGAGATCACAAATCCTCTCAATGCTTTACATAAGTGTAATTCCTGACTTTTTCTTTGTTTTGAGAATCCCTTTCAACACACAATGAAAAGAAAAGTGTTGTGAACCCCTAGGGTAATTTAATATACTTCTCATAATATTCTGTAATTATTTTCTGCTTAAGATGCTATTAAAGACTTTTAGCTTGAACCCCTGGGACTATAGTCCCAAACCCTTAAGGATTTCAAAAACTACTAAATGGGTAACATGTGGTCTTCAGAAAAACCCTGTGAGGTAAACCAAGGCAGGTATCATCTCCATTTTGCATTAGAGGATGCCAAGGGTCAGAGTTTGCTTAACATGAAGCATTAACTAAGCTATAAAGCATTGCGTAAATATCTGCTATTATTACTCTGACACTTGAATGTTATCTCATTGCTACAAGGACTTCAGTTAATTAACTTTCTACCTCTTCATTCTCCTGACTTCCTTCAAGACTACAGGAAGCCTCTCCTGGTTTCCTACCCCTTTCTCTGCCCCCAGTTCTTAAAACTACTTTTCAGATTACCTTTATCTAGTCTATATACATCTTCCATGTACCTACTTTTTTACGTGTTGACTCCATCCATTCAAACGTGACCTCCTAAAGGAGAGGAACTCATTTTCTCTTGGTAGCCCTTTGCATAGTACCTTACGCTACTTAATAAATGCCTTTTGATTGATTAAGTGCTGGTCTTCTGGTCCCAAATCTAGTGTACTTACAATTGCAGCATACAAGCACTTGGGGTAAAAAAAAAAATCCATTGGCCAAGTAGAGAGTAGAGGAAGCATGGCTATAAAATAGTTCATGTGAAAAAGACCCAAAGGGTGGGTTTTTTTAAAGTTGTTTGCCAACTTAAAGTGAATTAGCAGTGTGAAATTGTCACCAGATCTAATGTAATCTTAGGAATCGTTAATTTAAAAAAAGCAAATACAGGGTGTCCCAAAAATCTTAGTGCAGTTTTACCCTGTTAGACTTTTGGGCCCCTCTGTATAGTGTAAAGAGCAAGGACAGTGATAGTTCTATTATAGTCACATCATAATAGAGAAAGAATTCTTGCTACGTAGTAGAAAAGTATGTCCAGTTAGGGGCAATGTTTTGTTTTGTTTTGTTTTGTTTTTTGAAGGGACATGGATATACTTGTAGGCATCTGGGTAGCACAACGAATAAAGTGTCAACCCTGAAGTCAGGAAGTCTTATCTCCCTGAGTTCAAATCTGGCCTCAGACTCTACTAGCCATGTGACCATGGGCAAGTCAATCCTGTTTGCCTCAGTTTCCTCATCATAAAATGAGCTGGATAAGGAAATGACAACATTCCAGTGGTGTTGCCAAGAAAACCACAAATGGTTTCACAAAGAACTGGATGTGACTGAAAAATTACTGAACAACCACTGAAAGTATAAACTTATGCAGTGGACTTTCAGGATAATAAAATTTAAAACTTTATTATTAGAATGATTGATTTAAGAAAATGAGATATTTAAACTGGAGAAAAGATTATGTGTGATTTGTCCTTCTTTCTTGAAGAGGACCAAGATGGTACCATGAACTTGCAAGTAAATTAGATTTAAGCGAGGGAGGGCTGTGCAAAGTAACCAGCCTCACTTCTTCCTCCAGAGTCATCTGCATCCAGTGGCATGATACAGATCAGGACAACTTGAGATTGCTTAACTGGAGAAAAGAAGATTGTGGGGGAGAAAAGGGAAAGGAAGCGTCATAATGGTTTTTCAAATATATCATGGGTTCACAGAATCGTGAGATCAAAACTAGAGCTATAAAAGAGATTAGAGGTCAACTAGTCCAACTCCTTCATACTAGAGATAAGGTGACTGACACCCAGAGAAATGAACTGATTTTCCAAGATTACACATGTAGTAAGTGGCAGAGCTGGGATCTGAAGTCAGGTCCTGTGATTCTAAGTTTGCTATACCACTGACTGTCATCCCAAAATACTAGATTTGTCCTCCTTGACTCCAGAGGGCAGAACTTTTATTGTGGTTCAATCATTTCAAAATTGTGTCCAATTCTTTGTGACCCCTTTTGGGGTTTTCTGGGGAAAGATACCAGAGTGGTTTGCCATTTCCTTCTCCAGCTCATTTTACAGGTTGCCCAGAGTCACATGGCTAATAAGTGACAGAGGCCAGATTTGAACTCAGAAAATCAGTCTTCCAGGGTCCAGGGCTCTAAAATTTCAGTTCAATTTAAGGAAAAACTTCTTAAAAATTAGTTGTCCAAAAATAGAATGGACTGCCACAGGCTGTCATCATCTCCTCCATCACATTAAAGAAAAGGATGAGATGCTGTCAGGGATGTTGCAAAGGTGATTTATGCTTTGGGTAGGAGTGGTAATAGATGGTATGTGAGGTTCCTTCTAATTCTATGGTTGTTTAAGCTAAGAGGTAAGTAACCATGATTATTCCACACTTAAGGGAAGAGAACAAACTCCCTAAGCAATCTAGAAGCAGGGTCATTCACTGGAGAACACCAGCTCAATGAGGTCTGTGGCCAAAAGGCTTATTCATGATTAGTGATAAGAAGTCGCTATTGATCAGCCACAGCTGCAGCGGGCAGCAGCAACGTGCCAGGCACAGAACAGAATGTTGAGTTCGCCTTTGGAATACTAAGTTCCAACTATGAGGGTAGAAGAATTACCACAGAGCTCAAAATAACCAATGGTGGTAATGAGAATGATTCTCTGTGGTAGTGGTGATTGTATTAAAACTCTAAGATATTCTCCCATCCCCTTTCTCTCAACTGTCATACTCATAGCGACTGCCCTTGTGCCACATTAAACAGGCCCACCTCCTTTACACCCACCGTCATTTTCCCATCCTTCCCAACCTAATTAGAAAAGCTAATCGTCTCCTGTGAAGCCATCAAATAATTACCTTGTCCCACAATGCAATGCTGTTCAGACAACAAATTGCTTATATTCCAGTAGGCACAGAATACAATTAGTATGCATTCATACAAATGAAAACTCAAGGTACAGATCATTCTGCACTTAAGAGCTATAAGAAGTTTCCATCAGGAGCCATTCTTGTAACACTAAGAGTTCAGATGTAATGCCCTATTTGTCCAACTTGTTGTCTTACACCCCTAACAAAGGAGGAGAATTTTCATAGTCAGTTCTGAATATGTTGAGTTTGAGATGACAGGTCATCTAAGTAGACAATGGAGATAAAAGTCTAGGGCCTGGATGAAAGGTCAAGGTGGAACTGTATTAGGAATCTGTGGAAAAGAAGTCGGTCACATTATGTCTCTTACTATTGCTAATGAAGAAGAAGTAGCTAGAGCAATAGACAGAAATAGTGGTGGGGAGGATTTGACTGGGAAAATACGTTACAACAAGAATTAGGAATCCTATCGCACAGAGCCATATTTGACCATATATGTGTCACTGAGTCTTGTAGGGATGAGACCCATGACACTGCACATATAGATGAGTATACTATCTTCAAAAGAAAAAGGATAAGTTAAAAAAAAAAAGAATGGGGTTAGGAAGGATAAACAGTCTCTATTAAAAAAGCATATTCATGTGAAGAAATTCAGGAACCAGAGTGGAGAACATTTGGGTGAAAGTCACGGGGAAGAAGAAACTATTTTCTCATCAGAGTATACTATATAAAACTTGGACAAAAAGGAGGAGTAGAGGTGAGATGTTCAGAAAACAGATTATAACACACAGGAAGACTACTCTGGCTGGACCATAGAGTGTAGGAAAGTAATAATCTGTAATAAGGATGGAAAGGTTTAATGGGGCCAGTCAGTAAAAGGCTTTAAAAGCCAAATATGAAAATTTATATTTTAATCTAAAGCAATAGGAAGACATTATTGTTCATTAAATAGGAGAGTGAAATGGTCCAGCACTTTTATAGTTATGGGGAGGATGGATTGGATAAGACAAAATTGAAGTCAGGAACACCAGTTGGGAAGCCTGGAAAAATCAGCTAGCAAAGAGGTAAGGAGGGCTTGAAATTGGGAGTAGTTATGAGTAGAGCTAAGGGATCAGATTTTGGAAAGGCTGAGATGGTGGAAACAAGAAACATTAAATGATTGGATAGGTGGGATAAAGAAGAAGAATAATGCTGAGGTGGTAAACCTAGGTTACTGGAAGAACTATCATAATTAATTATATATTGTTTAATACCATTCACTTATCTCATGAATACTTCCCTAATTCAATTAGGAGTTCACTGTAAGTTCTAACAAAATACAGCACAAGGTTAGGGTTTATTCTAATTTTAGTAGCCTGGGATTCCTGCAGGTTGCTTTTGGCACCAAATAATTCCCTTTTCCCCTTCTCTTTTCTTTCCCTTCTCTTTCTCCCTCCTCTCTTGCCATAATCCTATCTGTAGGCCATGTTCTGGCCCCACCTTTGATAGTAACCCTCTCTCCAGGCCTATATTGTCTTCTCTTAAATATAATCACTTTGGGTAAAGTAATCCATGCATTTAATGTGCTACCCATTTAGTAACCTTCTCAGATAACAAAGTCCTGACACTTACTGGATGCTAGGGATTTCAGGCCTTGTAACAGGCTTGTAGGGAAGATATTTGGTTACAGAACAACTATCACCACTCCTCAAGTCATGTCATGTAGGAAGCTGCCTGCTACACCTATGATTATGGTTCACCCTGACTGGAAACCTTAAAAAGAGCAGATGTCTTCTAATATTGATATTAGAAACAAATCAGTTAGCTCCATACCACCAATTCCACAGTGAATGCCATGACCGAGGTCATTAAAGAAGGAAGACCTTTAACATAGCACCCTAATCCATCACAATTGGGAAGCATGCTAAAGGGGAAACGACAACGAATTTGGAGTCAAAGAACTCGTTTCCAGTTCCAATTTTGCCAGTCCACTTTGTTGTGGACTTCTTTTATGACCCTGTATCCTTACCCACAAAAATAAGGTTGTTAGACTAGATGGCTCTGAAGCTGATTCTACCTTCAACTATATAATGGTATATGCCAATTATTCCAAATTCTAAACAAAAAAGGAGATTTGCCTTGACTGGGGGCAGTTGCATAATTTCCTTCGGTGATCTGAGTCGTAGCCTAATGGCCTAATTTTAAATGATCTAGACTTAAAGCTTCTCCTGGTAGTATCATCACTCCTACTTACCAGCACTTGTAATGGCACACTTAAAACAGGATTAGCTGGAAGGCAAATCACATAAAGAGTTCACTGAGGGGAGCACTAGAGATTGCAATTATGCTGGGTTCTTTCATGCTACAGGATGAAGTTTCCCCAGGCATATTTTTTGTGCAGTGAGGACAAAGTACCTAGATAAGAAGGGCTATAGTGATTAGTCTGAAGTTATGAGAAACAATTAAAATTTCAAATGCAATGTAACCAAATTAAAAACCATAAACCTGGAAATCCCCAAGTCCTCTACACCCTAGAATGGGCTGTTGTTGATTGGGTAAACTAAATGAGTCCGCTAACAGAGAACTATTACATTAAAAAGGATGGATTTCTAAAGGATCAAAAGAAAATGATAAACCAAAGCAATTGCTATTCCACAGGAAACCAAATCCAGCTAAGGCTCAGCTCAGTAATTAACAAGGAACCTTAATCACTCAAGGTCTCCAGCCTTCCCTCTCCCTGTAGGAGACTTAAATTCCTACTGGATTTGTCCATTTCCTTTGTAACCAAAAGCAGAGTTAAATAGTTACCTTTTTTCAGAGCCTTGCAGCACAGATTTTTAATATCTATTATAGCAAAACAAAAAGTCTTTTGAACTAAAACTCCCTAGGCCAAACAAAATAGTTAGTGTGGTTTATTTCTGGCCTGAGGTCTAAAAAAGTCAGTGAGTCAACAGTATTTATTGAGCATCCAAATGATTCAGAGGACACTCTGATAGGTACTATGGGAGTTAGGAAGTAAGTAGAGGGAGAAGACGTGTTGTCCTTGCTCTAGAGGTCCTTATCATTGACCAAAGGAGACAATGTATGAGTAGTGCCTAAAAAGTGGTAAGGCTAGTTTTCATATGTGGCCTGTGGAGTCAGACTTCTATCTCTCAAAAACCATACCTTGCAATATCAAAGCTATACCTGTAAGATAGCTAGGTGGGCAGGGGATAGAGTGCGAGGCCTAGAGTCTGGAGTCTCATCTTCTTAAGTTCAAGTCTGGCCTCAGACACTTACTAGCTGTGTGACCCTGGGCAAGTCACTTAACACTGCCTCAGGTGCATCATCTGTAAAATGAGCTGGGAAAGGAAATAATAAAACACTCCAGTATCTTTGCCAAAAAAAAAAAAAACCCAAATGGGTTCCTGAAAAGTCAGACATGACTGAAAATGATTAAGCAGGGGTTGAGAACCTTCAGCCTCTAGGCTACATGAGGCCCTTAAGTGTAGCCCTTTGACTGAATCCAAATTTCACACAAGAAATCCCCTTAATAAAAGGATTTGTTCTGTAAAACTTGGACTCAGTCAAAAGGCTACACCCAATGACCTAGAAGGCCATATATGGTTTTGAGGCCAAAGGTTCCCCACCCCTGGACTAACAATACCAACCACTGACCAGGGGAGATTGGACAAGCATAAATCAATATACAAGGCATGTATAAAAAGTGATTAAAGCTAGTTTTCGTGAGTGGCTTATAGAATCAGGCTTACATCTCTCTAAAGCCATACTTTGCAATATCAAAGCTATAACTAGGGTGGGGTAACCTGAGTTTTGTCCCAAGCGAAGTATTTAGAGGGCATACTTGCTTACCTGCCTGCCCTGCTCCTGGCAGCCCTAATAATATCCATGTCCCCAAAAGCTGCCCCTTTAGCAACTAAGAAATTTTTTAATGTTCTGGGCTTACTTTCTCTCCCCACAAAGAGCAACTAGGTGATTCCACTCCACTCAGCGTCTGCCTCCCATCATCCCAGTTGCAAAAATTGCTAGTTACAGCTCCATTCAAACTGAACATTGACCAGCTATACTCATTTAAGTCAAGGATAAATACACAAGTAACAAGAGGTTGTTGGAGTTCTGGGGATGAACAAAAGCAATGAGAAGATGTGGGGAGGAGAAGAAACTTTTTTTTCAAAACCAACTTTTAAAGAAGCAAAAGGATAGTGATCAGCTTTTAGAGAGACAGTAGATTCAAGTAGAATTGGAGGCAGGAAGATCTGGGTCCAAAATCTGCTTTAAACCATCAACAGCTATATGATCTTGGATAAGTCAAGCAAACTAACAATCATTTATTACACATTTATTATGTTTCAGGTATGTTCCAAGTTGAACTAGTTGGTCTTTCAGGTATCCTCCAATTTTGTGATTCTGTAACCCACAATTAGAAGTTAAAAAGAAGGTGGTTTTGGGCTCAAGAGCATTTTTTTTTCTGACAAAAAGAATGTCTCCAAGGTAACCTCTTATGGCAGTGACTCACACGTGACACTTAGGATTCAGATATCCTTCAGAGGATTTCTCATTTGTTTGGAAAAACCTGGAAAACTCATTATATGATTCCACTCAATCTGTCATCAACAATTCTCCTTGAAAGCACACAGTTCACAAAGCTCAAATAAACAAAGTTTTGTTTACAGGTAAAAGAAAGCTAAACTCATGATAGAGTTTATGAAAATAACACCTGGAAGAAGCTACTTTTCCCTAGGGAATGAGATAGCTATGAGCATTTACAGTCGTGCACTAGGTAGGGCTCACAGCAGGCAATGTCTCTCAGTTCCTCAACACATGACTCCTTCCTCCAGCAGTTCTCTGTAATTTCTGGAAGATGGTTTCTTAAGCATCACTAGCTCTTTGACAGAAAAAGCATTTCTCTGTAAAGAACCATTCCCCAATATGGCAGTGAGGATGCTCTAGCACTTAGCAGGAGACACAGTTTTTGAGTAAATCTCAAATACAGTCATACAAGTGACCTTTTGCTCTGAAGTCTCCTCTATATACTATGGTTTCCACTGATCTCTGATTTTATAGTTTTGCCCAGGAATTACATGCACATGTGACTCCTCTCATCAGTAAGGGGTTTCCCTCACTGATGATTATCCCATAACTGCTTTCTCTGACACTTGGGCATTATCTCCCATTCAAGTGAATAATTCTAATATATCAAAAATCTTGAATAAAAGCAACAATATTTTCTTCCCAATTGCCTCTTAAGTCCCTACAGTTTCCTCTGAAGACAACTGGACAGAGTAATCTAAATTACCTGGAGTTAATCTTTCTATAGCTATAGTATAAACAGAGGAAGACTTACACACCCACAGTTTTACTGAGCACCAGGAGAACAAAAGAAAGAAAAAATAAACAGTCCTTTCTACACCAAAGGGAATGAACTAGCTCATGACATAGTAAGCTTCCTGTCACTGGAAATGTTTAAATAGGCTGTTTAGTAATAAAGTATTCCTTTGTGGGAATGGAACACAAGGAAAATTTTTATGGAGAAAGAGGCAGAGTTGAATCACAAAGTTGTTCAGTCATGTCCAACTCTTCTTGACTCCAATTGGGGTTTTCTTGGCAGAGATACTGGAGTGGTTTGTCATTTCCTTCTCCAGCTCATTTTGCAGATAAAGAAACTCAGGCAACCAGGGTAAGTAACTTGCCCAGGGTCACACAGTTAGTAAGTATCTGAGGCCAGATCTGAACTCAAGAAGACTAGTCTTTCTGACTCCAGGCCCTTCCTGACTGACTGTACTTGAGAATGAAACATATTGGTAAGATGTCATGATCAGCAGGTGGGGATAAGGAAAAGATGGAAGGGAGAGGCACAATACAATCATGGAATAGCATGAGATCATCCAGGAAGCTGGTACCCAAAGTGAAAATGAAATGGCAGAGAGAGTATGCTAAAAAAAAAAAAAAAAAAAAAAAAAAAACTCCACTTGAAAATTCTTTGCCAAGGGTTCGACCTTGTTTCTTTCCTCAACTTTATCCACATTAAAATAGTGACAGTAGTCAGCAAAAAGCAAAGACATTCAAAACTAATTTTGAAGTCTATAATCTAATTTTAGAATCATACAATTTGAGAGTTGAAATGACCTTAGAGATTGCCCACAATAAACCTTTCTCTCATTTTACAGATAAGAGAGTTGAGGTTTAGATGGGTGAAAATGACATGAAAAAGACCGTGAGGCCTTTCAAAAATCTGGAAGTAAAGTGGGTGCCAATTGATTACAGAATGGTTGTACAAACTGTAGAATGTAAATATAATGGAATGTTACTGAAATCTGATCATGTCACCCCTCTCCCACTCAATTAATACCTAACACCTCCAGGATCAGATACAGAATCCTCAGTTTGACTAACCCTTCAGACTTGTTTGAAAATATATTCATTCATGGAGGGTGGAGCCAAGATGGTGGAGTATAAAATACCTGTGAAGAAAAACTCTCAACAAATTCTAGAGCAGCAGAAGCCACAGAACAATGGAGTGGAGGAGATTTCCAGTCCAAAAGAATGAAAAAATGGAAGATAATGTGAAATATCTCATTGGAAAAACAACTGACCTAGAAAATAGATCCAGGAGGGACAACTGAAAAATTATGAGACTACCTGAAAGCCATGACCAAAAAAAGAGCCTAGACATCATCTTTCATGAAATTATCAAGGAAAACTACCCTGATAGTCTAGAACCAGGGGGCAAAATAAATATTGAAAGAATCCGCCAATCACCTCCTGAAAGAGATCCAAAAAGAGAAACTCCTAGGAACATTGTAGCCAAATTCCAGAGTTACCAGGTCAAGGAGAAAATATTGCAAGCAGCTAGAAATTTGAGTATTGTGGAAATACAGTCAGGATAACACAAGATCTAGCAGCCTCTACATTAAGGGATCGAAGGGCATGGAATAGATATTCCAGAAGCCAAAGGAACTAGGACTAAAACAAAGAGTCACCTACCCAGCAAAACTGAGTATAATACTTCAGGGGAAAAAAATGGTCTTTCAATAAAGTAGAGGACTTTCAAGCATTCTTGATGAAAAGACCAGAGCTGGAAAAAAAAAAATTTGACTTTCAAACACAAGAATCAAGAGTAGCATGAAAAGGTAAACAGGAAATAGAAATCTTAAGGGACTTACTAAAGCTGAACTGTTTACATTCCTATATGGAAAGACAATATTTGTAACTCTTGAAACTTTTTTCAGTATCTGGGTAGTTGGTGTGATTACACACACACACACACACACACACACACACACAAACAAACAAACAAACACACATACAGACAGAGAGCACAGGGTAAGTGGAATAGGATGAGATCATATCTAAAAACATGAAATTAAGGGGTGAAAGAAGAATATATTGGGAGGAGAAAGGGAGAAATGAAATGGGGCAAATTATCTCTCATAAAAGAGGCAAGAAAAAGACTTTTCAATGGAGGGGGAAAAGAGGGAGGTGAGAGAGAAAACATGAAGCTTACTCTCATCATATTTGATTCAAGGAAGGAATAAAATGCATACTCATTTTGGTATGAAAACCTATCTTACAATACAGGAAAGTAGGAGAGAAGTAGGATAAGCAGGGTGGGGGGGATAATGGAAGGGAGGGCAATGGGAGGAGGGAGCAATTAGAAGTCAACACTCTTGAGGAGGGACAAGGTCAAAAGAGAGAATAGAAGAAATGGGGGGCAGGATAGGATGGAGGGAAATATAGTTAGTCTTACACCATGACTATTATGGAAGTCATTTGCAAAACTACACATATATGGCCCATATTGAAATGCTTGTCTTCCCAGTGGGGATAGGTGGGGAGTGAGGAAGGAAGAGAAGTTGGAACTCAAAGTTTTAGGAACAGCTGTTGAGTGTTGTTCCTGCATACAACTGGGAAATAAGAAATACAGGTAATGGGATATAGAAATTTATCTTGCTCTACAGGACAAAAGAGAAGATGGGGAGAAAATTTGGAACTCAAAATTTTGTGGAAATGAATGTTGAAAACTTAAAATAAATTAAGAAATTTAAAAAAAGAATATATTGATTCACAACTAACTGAAGGAGCTCACGGATATTGCTGCTTTGTGGGTGGTAAAGGCCCTTTCTGTAATCCTCTCCAATCTTGAACTTTGTTTCATTGTAACCTTTCTGGACAATAGAGAAGGTTAGGTGCTGCATTTTCTTGCTTGCCTGAAGAACCAAAAATTATCCTCTTATTGAAGCCATCTGAAGCAAATCACAAAAATCCACCAGTCAAATTAGGCTCAAAGAAAAATGCCAGACTTTTCAATGAGGATCCCAAATCCATCAGCATTCATTGCTTCTGTATTCTTCCTGACTTCAAGGAATCAACAACTGAGAGGTAGAAGAGAAAACTCCCAAACATTTGATCAATGATCTCTCTTAAATGACTAGGACAAGGACAAAGCTAATCATAGGTATAGAGCCAGAAAGGACCTCACAGGTCACCTAGTCATTTTATAGATCAAACAGATGAGGGAAGTTTAGTGACTTCCCTAATATCATGCAGGTACTAAGCATCAAAGATCGAATCTGAAAGCAGGTCTACTTACAGAGCCACTGTACCATGCAGCCTCCATGACATAGATACTTATTTTTCACTACTCCAAAACAGGAACCATTTCCTTTACTTTATTATAGATGAGGCTGAAATCAATAACCAACTCTTCTCTCTAGCAATTGATATTGACTGGGCCCAAACAAATGTATTGGATGCTTGCTAGCATTTTAAAGCAAAAAAGAGAATATCGCTTACCACTCTGTCCACAGATTGCATGTTTTCTTCTTTTATTATTTATTTTAAATTGGAGTGTTTTGATTTATTTTGTGATTTTTACATTGTAGGCATTGTTGGGTATATTCCTGTCTATGATCCTTCACCCTACAATCACTGGAATTGAACACTTCTTTATGACAAAACATTTAAACCAAAACAACCAGTACAATGACCCAGTCCAAGAGTGTGTGCAACATTCTACCCCTCTTGCTTATTGTGCATCTGCCAAGAGGAGGGAGGTGTCTAATGGGGAGGAACAAGTTCTAGTGGTAGACATGATAGAACTTGCTTTGGGGAAAGGGAAGTGACCACTGCTTTGCAAAGTTTTCTATTATCACAGTAGCAAACATTACTGTAGTGCTTAAGGTTTGCAAAGCACTGATACAGAAAAAGATAATTCAGGTAAAGTCTGATGTACATCCTAGATATTGAATAAGGAGATTTCAAAGTGTCCAGAAAAAAAGATGGGTTGGAGCCCAAGACTAAAATTTAAAGGGCTATGAAAGAAGTCAGGTTGGTAAATATGGGAATTTATCAAGAATGAAAGTCTAAAGATAAAAAAGAGAAATACTTCCAATGAAGAGGAAAACAGGATTTGTCTGAAAAAAACAATGAGGACAGACATGGAGCTCTCCAACTGTAATGGTAATTATGAGAGTTTAAGATCTTCCCCACCATTAATGGACCTGCCCATTAAGTGAAGTTTGATTAAGGGAGATTTGTTTTGTGAGGCACTGGTTCTCTAGGATTGTGATGCCTTCTGGCTCTGAAAAGTGCATAAATACTCTGAGGTGAGGTTTTACTTTGGGGCTTACTCATTGGAAGTGTTCTTTGGCAGATGAGACTCTAGAAAGCTACTAAGGAGCCCCTCAGCTTTGGTGCTTCTCTCTCTAGTAACCATGCATATATTGCTTCTGGACAGACAGTTGGAAGCCCTGTCTGTTGATGTTTATTTCTCTGTATTTTCTCTGAAGTTCAGGGTGTTGACTTTTCCACCTGAACCAAGTGAATGATATATGTACTTGATTAAAGTAGATTGTTGACTCCTCAAAAGTTGCTTTCCTTTTAGAAAAGCAGATCTAAGAACCTGTACAGCAGGCCCTCCTGTGTATGTTGGAGTCCTTGCTGTTACACCAACAAACTTAGATTCCAAAAAGAAATGTACATAAGATGGAAGGAAGTCTAAATAACAGAGAATAAGAATCTAATAAGAGAATAACAACATAACACTGCGTTGTGGTAAAATGTCATTTGCCAGTTGAGGACTGGTAAGAGAAACTAAGTATAATCAAGAAACAAGGGGAGAGTTAACTATATTGGAAAAAAAGGTGGGTTGTAGGAAGTATGGGACCTGTGATTGGGGAAGATGGATAGAAGGATGATAACTGAAAAGAGAGAGAGGACAAAGCTGTTCAATCCTCATTTTGAGTCAAGCTGGGCAGTATCATGACTTGAGCACCAGTTCAGGAGTCAGAAAGACCTAAGTTCAAATGTGACATTAGATGCTAGCTATGTGATGATGGGCAAGTGACTTAACCATTGTTTGCCTCAGTTTCTTCATCTGTAAATGGGGGTAAAATAATACCACCTGACTCCCAGAGTTACTATGAGGATCAAATGAAATAACTGTAGAGCACTTAGCACAATATCTAGCAAATAGTAAGATCTATATAAATGTTACTAATGGTCAAAATTATAGTTATCATCAAAGTGATAGTATGTTTTCTCTGCCAAGAGGAATGACCTCCAACTGAAAATGACAGAACAAAAGTGACTATAGTATGAGATAATTGAAAACCAATTTATGTAAAGAGATAGTAAGAAAACATAAGCTGGTCCTGATGGATCAAACTGCTTGGCCCAGGCAAACATCATCCTTGTGTACTGACAGATGCAATTTCTGCTCTTCTGTCTGCACTGTTATAAGATCCTGAGAAATGGATGAGGTACCACCATATTGGAGAAGTACAAATGTTGTTCCAATTTTCAAAAATGGGAAGAGAACAGAATCTATAAATCAGTAATGACTTCAATTGCTATGAAAATCCTAGAATGGACCATTATGGAGAGTTTTATGAACAACTAAGAAATGAAATTGTAATTCCAAAGAGGTAACATGGCTTCATGAACAGGTTGTGCCAGACTAAACTTACTCCCTTTATTGATAGAATAACTAAAATGTTATATTAGATGATGATGATGAAGTAGATATAGTTTGCCTATATTTTAGCAAAGCTTTTGATAAAGTATCTCATACTATCCTTGTATACAAGATAGAATGTTAAGGATTAGACAGTAATACAATTAGAAGTTTTCAGAATCAGTTGGATGGCCAAAGGGTAATTGTTAATAGTTTAGTATCAACATGATGGGAAGTCTCTAATGGAATACCCCATGGATTTATGCTTGGCCCTATTCTATTTAATATTTTTCCAGCAACTTGATTAAAGACATAAAAGGAATATTCATTAAATTTGCAGATAACACAAAGCTAAGAGGAATGACTAACACACCAGATGTTAAAATCAGGATTCAAAAAGATCTTAACAGGCTGACACATAGTTAACTCCAGCCAGTCACCTATTTTTGTACATCTCACGAGCTAAGAATGTTTTTACATTTTTAAATAAAGTTTTATTGAAACATTGCCACATTTATTTGTTTGTGTATTGTCTATGACTGATTTCATGCTAAAATTGTAGAGCTGAAAGTTGAGTAGTTGCAACAGAGTCTACGTGTAGCACCATCATTGTTACTCAGTGCATAACAGACGTTAAAGTAACTGCCAAAATAGTTTGGGCACTATGTGTGTCACAATACAGTAACATTTTTTTAATTACCAGTTCATATCCATAATATCAAAACAAAAAAAAATAAGAGAAAAGATTTTATTGCAATTTCTAGAACTGAGGGCTGAGACTGAAATTTTTCTGAATGAGAAGAACCATCCTCAACCACTGAATGAGTTTGAAATTAGTTTATGCTATAGGCTTGATCAAGCTTCTTAACGAATTCAACCTAAAATTACAAGGCAATACAATTGCAATACAAGGCAATTAAATGCAAAATTTGTATTACAGTAAAATCAATTTGACAACAGATTTACTTTATGTTAATCACATGTAGTCAAGATGCTTTATTAACTTCACATACCTTTACAAGTCAAAACAAGAAATGAGATCTGCATTCTCACACAAATTTATATCAGCTATATTTTCCAAGCTCAAACTACAGTTCCAGCAGCATTTTTTGGACTTCACTGCAATAATGCAAAATAATTGTCCATGTTTCAAAATCCTTTCAATGGTGCAATTGATTAACTTCCACCTGACTTTCAACTGGAAGTAATCTACAATGCAATGACATGCTAAAAGGGAAATATCAAAAGAAGACTCTAACAGAATTTTATAAATACCTTCCAAGTAATGAATATGTTCAATTAAAAACATGCTGATGGACTGATATTAGAATTTGTCAGTACTTATCTGAGTGAAAAGACATTTTCAAAAATTAAATACATAAAATCTTATTAGAGATCAGCAATAGCAGATGAACATTTGCAACAATTTTGATAAGTACACTAACTAAACCCCAATTAAGTGAAATGTTATCTCCCTTCCTCTAAAAAAATGTCCATTTTTCTCATTAGTAGACTTATGTTTTTAATGTACCCAATTATTATTAGTACTATTATATTTTGTATTTCATTAAAAAATTTTTTGAAAATCTGTTTTCTCTTTTGTTATATAGAGGCAGCTAGGTGGCAGTGAATAGAGCACTGGACCTGGAGTCAGGAAGACCTAAGTTCAAATCCAGACTCAGATACTTAATAGCTGTGTGACCCTGGGCAAGTCATTTAACCTCAATTTGCTTCAATTTCCTCATCTATAAAAGGGCCATAACAATAGCACCTACATCCCAAGGTTGTAAAACACTTAGCACAGCATCTAGTACTATCTGGCCCTTTACAGAAAAAGTTGTCTGACCTTTGATACATAGCATTAGGCTGAATCTAATAAGATGAAATTCAGGAGGGACAAATGTTTAATCTTATACTTCAACGTAAAAAAAATCAACTTCACAACTACAGGATGGAGAGTCGTGATTAGACAGCAGTTGTTTTTAAAAGATCTGGGGGTTTTAGTGGAATGAAAGTTCAACATGAGTCAGCTGTAGGATGCAGAGCAAAACAAGCCAATACTACTTGGGGTTGTATTATTTTATGTTGGCATATTAAATTTAAAAAATTAAATAAGATATTAAATTATGCTGGCATAATTTCCAGGAACAGGGAAGTGATAGTTTTATGAAACCTAATCTGAA
Organism: Notamacropus eugenii; assembly: GCF_028372415.1. NCBI lineage: Eukaryota > Metazoa > Chordata > Mammalia > Diprotodontia > Macropodidae > Notamacropus > Notamacropus eugenii. The sequence goes on from NC_092873.1 coordinate 403,737,022, forward strand.
GATTGTATTTAGTTCTGGGGGCCATGATTTGGAGCCATAGATAAATTAGAGAATGTCCAGAGCAGGGCCACTAGAATAATGAAGAGCCTGAAGTTTTTGTCATATGAGGTTTAGTTGTATATTTGGAAGGAATATCAAGTTGTGCATGGTAGATATGCAGTTTTATGTGCAATCATCTTTTTTTATTTTACTGTGTTATGGAATGCTTTTTGTGTCCTGTGAATTGAAAATAAGATAAATTTGCAATAAAAATTTTTAATTAAATGCTCAGTTGAAGAAACTGGACGTGTTTAGCTTGGAAAAGAGTAGATTCAAAGGTTATAGGAGTTGCCATCCAGTATTTAAAGAACTGTCCTGCTCTTCATGAGACAGGGCAGATGCAGGAACAATGGAAGGAAATTTCAAAGAGAAACCTGGAAGTCGTTACTATCTTCTCTTATATGTTTCTTTCCCAAGGAAGCATGGGGTGTTGAGAAGAAGGAACTGTGCTGGACAAACTAACTCAAAGCCTTTCTAGCTTGATAGGACAGGCAAGAGCTTTGACTCTCTTGATAACAGTATCCTGGAATTTAAGGTCATCATTGAACCACAAGAAAGCATCAGAAGAAGATCCCATTGTCATGCAGGTTCTGAGGGAAGTGAGGGGAAAGAAATAAACATTTGTTTAGTATTTGTGCTATGCACTGTGCTAAACACTTTTATGGATATTACCTCATTTGATCCTCACAACAGCCTTGCGAGGTAGGTGCTATTATTATCCCCTCTTTACAACTGAGGAAACTAAAGCAGAAAGACCCTGTATGATAGACCCTGTATTCACAGTCACACAGCTAGTAAGTGTCTGTGGCTGAGTTTGAACTTGGGTCTTCATGACTCCAGGCTCAGTACTATCCACTATAACATTTAGTTGTTTTACATTTTCTAAGTTATCAGAAAGAGAATTCAAAGCCTGACTCCAAGTTCAGTGTTCTTACAACTATAATATACTATCTGTCTCCTGGAGTATGTGGATCCTTATTCATTGCCATTCATTCTTTACATTATTCTATGGATGTTCTAACCACTCCAATTTTGTAATCCCAAGGAAAAATAGGAATTATTGCAGCACCAACAGCTCCAGGTTCTATTTCTTGAAATTAATCTTTAGATTCAGGCATGAAAGTCTCCATTCTGATCAGCTATACCGTAACTGTGCATTCCTGCATCAATGTGATATATACCATTGCTTTCCTCTTCTTGTAGAACTATGCCCAGTCAAACACCCTGAGCTGACAAAACTCATATCACTTCCTTCTTCTTATGAAGTTCTAGGAAAAAAGAGTTGTCTTCTTTACAGATGAAATAGGAGTTTGGTAACAATTATGCCACATAATTACTAGTTCAGCTAATTTCTTGATTATTGTGTTCCTTTCATCATCATAGTGCCTGGTGAATTGGTATCAGAAGTCAAGAGTTCAAGACTATTCGTTATTTGTAGCTTGGATTACATAAAACTTTTTATAAAATCTTATTTTTATATCACCATCATGTCTACATATAATTCTCCTTCCCTCCTACTCAACAAGCCATCCATAAAACAAAGATTTACAAAGAAAAGGGAAAAGAAGCAGCTTGGTTAACTCTACCAACACTCAGCTATGTCTGACAATAACTAAACCTGCAGTACCCCACCTCTGCCAAAAAGGGAAAGGAAGATGCATTTCACACCTCTGCTCTGGGCCCAGGCTCGGTAATGATAACTGTAAAGCATCTAATTTCAGCTTTGGGGATTTTGTTTATATTATTATAGGCTCAGGAGAATGCTAGGGCCTGCTCAGACTACTACCTGACAGCCTATTACTAATTTTCAGTGTGAGCTTTTATATACCAGAAGTCAGCAAACACTACAAATCAGGGCTTGGTTCATCATTTTATTGATTTTTAGATTGAAGAAAGTGATGGTGAAAATGTTAATAATGAAGATTAAACTTCAAAGTATGTGGTGTATACATTTTTGTTGGATATTCAATTATACTGGTGTAGTCATTGTGAATGTTGTTTTTCTGGTTTCCCTTACTTTACTCTGTTTTGTCTTCCAATGTTTCTCTGAATTATTCCTATTTATCATTTCTTATGGTGCAGAAATATTCCATTACTTTAGAGTGCTACAATTTGTGTATCTATTCTCTACTTAACAAGCACATTTAATTTTTTTTTCTCTATAAGTTCTTTGCTTGTTTGTTTTGGAGGCAACTGGGGCTAAGTGACAGGGTCACACCGCTGCTAAGTGTCTGAAGCTGGATTTGAACTCAGGTCCTCCTGACAGTAGGGTCAGTGTATAAGATCTTTTTTTAACAAGAGAGTAAAGTCGTTTATTAAATCCTGAGAAGTTTGATGAGAACAATGACTAGCCATCGCAAGATTGAAGAACTTTTAAAAAACACACTCTAGAGCCTAGAGAGGATGATTAGAGCTATCCTGAAAACTGTGAATTCTGGTGTTTTCATGTTTTGTTAAAGTATTGGATAGTTTTCTGTGCATCAGCAGAGCTCTGCAAATATTCCCTTATATTCACTTGCTTTCATTTTTTTTTTAACTCAAAGTAAGCACATTGGGCTAAGTCTCTCCAGAAGGCTCCCAATCTCCCAAATGCAGTCACTATCTATTATATCAGAGCTCTATCCCTTGTTGGTTTTCCAAAATTTTGGCTGAACCTAGTAACAAAAGAAAAGAAAGGCCTGGCAGCTAATCTGACTTGAAATATACTTACCTTTCAATCAATCAGCTAGCATTTATGAAATGCCTATCATGTGCCAGGCACTGTGCTAAGATCTGGGAATGTAAAGAACTCTTCTCCACTAGCCCTCCCCAACCCCCCAAAAATGCCAATATCTGTTATCAAGGAACTCACAGTTTAATATGAGATATATCATGCACATGGTTAAGTACAAAAAGATATGTAAAGGATTAGAAGTAGCCTCATTGACTATCTCTTGTTCCCACTCCTCCCTCTTCTGTGTCCACACCTTTATTCATTCATCTTGCACCCCATACTTGGAACTGACTGCCCTTATCTCTATCTATTAAAGTCCCTTGCTCCTTCAAAGACTGAGGTGCTACCTTTTTTTTGATTTCCTCAGTCCTTTCCTCCCTCCCCCAATGTTATTGCCCTCAAATCCGGGCTCTGACAATTATTAGCTGTATGAATGAGCAAGTCACCTCTCCACTATGAGCTTCAGTTTCCTCATCTATAAATGGTACTACCTACCTCAGAAAATGTTTTATAAATGCTATAGGACTTATAAATAAGTCCGAAGTTTCTCCCCACTCCCCTTTATCCTCCACTCAGCTGTCAAATTCATCTTTCTAAAGAGCATGTGAACCCCTACTCAATAAATGCAGTGGTTCCGTTACCTCCAGAAACAACTATTAAATCCTTTTTTAGATTTTCAAAACCTTTCAAAACCTGACTTTCAAAACCCCATCATCTCTCCAATCTTCCTACACCTTATTCCCCTCCACATATTCTTTGATCCAGTGACATTTTCTCCTTGCTGTTCCTTGCCCCAGACATCCCATCTTCTGATTCCCAGCATTTTCCTTGTCCCTGATGCCTGAAATTTTCTGCTTCCTTATCTCCATCTTCTGTCTTCAGGCACTAGCTAAAATCCCATCTTCTGAAAGAAGCCTTAACCCATCCCCTATAGCACTAGTTCCTGCCCTTGATTACCTCCAGTTTCTCCTACATACATCATGTTTGTATATACTCGTTTTCACGTTGTTTCCCACACAAGACTGTGAGTTCCTTGAGATCAGAAACTGGTTTTTCGCCTTTCTTTGTATCCCTAATGCTTAGCACAGTGCTTGTCATACACATGGTAGATACTAAGTGCTTAGTGATTTGTTAGCTTTGTAAATGCACCAAACAAGGTCAAAGACACAATCCCTACTGAAGTCAATAGAGTTAAACCTTCTTAACTTGGAGCCTAGATGATTGTTTTCTTCCCGTGACAGCACAGTTCTGAAATTATAATGAAAATCAATTATAATATATTATTCAATTTGCTAATATTCACTTTCCAAAAACCTCTTCAGGAATCTATCTAGTAGGTAAAGCAAGTTTCTACTCAATTTTCCTCTCTTTCTCAGTATATACATATAATATGCAAAATATATATACATATTCATATATATTATACATGCAGAGTATGTGCTAGAGAATAACAGGGGATACAAGGGTTAGATAAGACACAGTGTCTGCCCTCATTGAGCTTATAATCTATCTTACATTACTCTCTATTCATTAATGTTCTTGATTTAATGCAGTTTCTATTTCAGTAATTCAGAATTAGTATTGGTGTTGACTGCAAAGCTCACTAAAACAAGAAGCTATAAAGTCTGTCAAAAATGGAACACAGACTTCCCAGCGAATATCCAGAATGTGTGTTTTGGGCCTGTTTTAAACAGTTGGTTTTTGTTTGCCAGCTACACGCCTCCATTGGCTTCCAAGACTCTTCCTATTCCATGAAGTGTCATGAGGAATCAGAGCTTAGAATATTACTCAGGAAGTGATACATCTTTTTTTTTTTTTTTACTCCGATATAAAAATGAAAAGATTAGATTTGATTTTCTCTATTCTATAAGTCAACAGATTAAGAGCCTACCAAATATTTAGTAACCATGTACTATATGCAGACTCTGAATTAGATAGATACTCAGGGAGTCTGACCTCATGGAGCATATTGTCTAGCAAATAAGTAAGACATCTGCAGAGATAACTATGAGACAAAACATTGCATTATAAGTATATGAGATAATTGCAAAACCAAGTGCTATATGAAGTCCAAAATGGAAGATCACTACCAACAGGGGTGACAGGAGAGGCTTCATGGAGAAGGTGACATTTTAATTAGGCAGTCAACAACGAGAATAATTTTAACTAGAGAAGAAATTGGATAGAGAAGACTCTGAACAAAAAGTAATAGTATGACCAGAGGCACAAAGGGATATTCTAGGTTGAGAGATTGTCCAGGAGGTGAAGGAGCAGATAAAGAAGACAGGAAGTAATCCACTTTGGCTGGGAATGACTCTTGACTTCCCTCCACATCACAACTCAAAAGACAAAAAATATATAGAATCAGTTTTTGCCAGCAATGATTCACCACTTTGTTTTTTAGCATTTGGGGAAGAGAAGAGGAATGACCCTGAACTCTAACTTTAAATTTGCAAGAGTAATCCTGCCATTTTTATAGCCAAAAAGAGGCAGTTTTGACTGGGTGCCTTCCATCCAACTTGTCTAGGAGCATAGGGTTAGAACCTTAAAGAACCTTAAAGGTCATATCATCCAACTTCCTAATTTTAGAGATATGGAAAATAAGAGATGCTGACCTAACCACTCATATATCTAGTAAGCATAAAGATTAGTATGCAAACTCAAGCCTTCTGACTCCAAATCAATCAATCAATAAGCTATAATCGATAATATTTAAGTACCAGGCAGTATGCTCTTTCTACTCTTTCAAGTGGCCTTAGCTCCAGTAATATAAAATTCTCACACATGGAATTGGCTGAACCCCCTGACACTAGGAAATGCCATAACCCTATTGAAATTCCCCCATAAAAAGAACAGGAATGAATCTGGCAACAATAAATGAAGAGGTTTACCTTGGGGCCTTGATCTTTAAGATAATAATAAAGGTTCACAGTTCTACGTGGGCATGTTTTGCATTCATTTTTATATTCCTTGTGTCCCAGCTTGGGCAGAGGGAACTATCAGCATGAACAATGTTAATTAGGAACACTGGTTGGTGTTCGTGTCTATTTTCTTTTGCATTAACTTCACCGTGGGCCAAGTTGCAAAGAAGTTTGTTTTTGCTGGCAGGCAATGGGGAACACGACTGTAATTACCTCCCACTCAGTTTCCAAGCTGAGGCTCTAAGAGAGAAGAATGTCTATTTCCACTCTAGTGACATTTCTAGAATTGCTTGTCTGTTAGAGTTTCTCTATGGCCTCATGTTTTAATTTCCACACACCTGTTATGGAATCTTCACCATCAACAAATGCATATTAAGCACCTGTTAAGCATGCTAGACATAGGGGATGCAAAGATGCATATTATGTAGTCTTTGATGTCAAGGGGCTTATAGTTTAGTTGAAAAGATAGGACACATAGGAGATAAAGTTAAATAACAACACAAGTCATTGTAAGTGTAAAAAAAAGTGGTACAGACAATGAATAGTACAGAAATCTAACATGGAGAGTGATGAATAAGCATCATAGTATTCACATGACCACTACCCACTACCACTACTACAGTATCATGCAATGATAAACAGTGAACAACTTTGCTCTTCTCAGAAAGAATGAGCACCTCTGATATGAAGGCTTGCTGGGTCCTTTTCAGGGCTGCCCATCCACCTTTCATGTCCACGGTCACCCAACTTTTACCTGGGGCTCCAAGAAGCTGCAGCATAGGCAGCTGATAAAACCATCTTAGCAGACAGACTAAACCAGGTTAAGGGTAACAGAGCTTAAATGCATCAGTGAGTTAAGGTAATATCTACCCTAAGCATATGAAACCATCTCCTGGTAGAATGAGTAGATGGGAACATTTTGTTCCAACAACCATGAAGGCAGCCGAGGAGTATTAAGAGGTCAGTCATCAAAAATGCCAGGGTCATTCATTCTATCCCAGGCCATCACCAGTTATCTTGACTTTTGCCCCATCACTGGACTTAACTCAGGAAGAAAGAGTGGCTGACAATTCTGTGCTACTCTGTCTCACTTAAATCCAATTCACTCACAAGTCATTACCCATCACATTGTGATTCTATCGGTCCTCCTTGAAAATGAAGAAGAAATAACGATAACCCACTATACTACCTCTTGCCCAAACTATTGTAGTGGCTTCCTAATTGGCCTTAAGGTTTCCAGTCTCTTCAAAGTATCCTTCATGTAGCTTCCAAATTAATCTTCCTAGGACACTTCCTCTGCTCAAAAACCTTCAATGACTTTCTATTGCCTATGGCATAAAATATAAACTCTTCTACAGTCTAGCTCTCACCTACTACTGCAGATTTATTTCATGTTACTTTCTTTTACACCATCTACTTTCAGGTCAAACTGGACTAGTAGTTGCTCCCTGAATGCAGCATGTCATTTCCTATTTCCTTGTCTTTATACACAAGCCTCATGCCTGGAATGCACTCCCTCCTCACCTCCTCGTCTTAGAATCTTTAGCTTCCCTTATGGTTCAGTTGAGGGATTCAGGTGTCATCTCTAGTTGTAAGTTCTGTGTGTGTGTGTATGTGTGTGTGTCTGTCTGTCTGTCTATCTCTCTGTCTCTGCCTATCTCTCCCCCTACCATATTCTCAAGTGCTTTGTACATAATAGGTGCTTAGTAAATATTTGCTTAATTTAATTAAATTGAACTTCCTGAAGAAATAAACTGCTTTGAAAGCAGAGTAGAATTAAATGAGTAAAAAAGATGATAGAGGAATGAGGGAAGGAAATATATGTTGCTCCTGTCATGAGCAAAGGAACAGCATGAGCAAAGGATTCTACTGGGAGCTCCCTGAACACAAGGGAAAACCTTAATGATTAGCAAAATTATAATTAATGATGTTATGACAATAATTGCTCAATGGAATGATTAGAAAGCAATTTGTAGATAACAAGTACCTCCTAACTATAATGGAAAACTCAAAAAAAAAATGTTTCTCATTCAGCATAGTTCTAACTACATTATTAGAGAAAAGAGACAATTTTATGTAGTGAAGGAGACACCACACAAGGAGTTCATAGGCCCTGGTTCTGCTCTTGGCTCTGCTGTTGACTTTGTGATAAAGGGTAAGTCATATATTTTCTCTGGGTGTTGGTTTTCTCTTCCATAAAATCACAGGACATTAGAATGTCAAGGGACCTTAGGCACCATCTAGTAAACAGCTCCAGCCCCATTTCACAGGCATCATTCAGAGATCATGCAGTCTTAACCTGATTAACAAAGTAAAACAAACCAATCCTTACTCTCTAGGTCCAAGAGCTCACAGCCTAACAGGTGAGATGACATTCAAATTGCTATGCAAAAACAAACCATGTATTCAATAACTAAGAAGTGATTATGAGAGGGAAAGCAATAAAATGATGATGGATTGAAAAAGACTTTCTGCCAAAGATGGAGTGTTAGCTAGTACCTTAAGGAAGCTAGGAAATCTAGGAGTAGATGAGGAGGGAGAGATTTCCAGGCATGGGAGACAGCCAGTGAAAATGCCCAGAATGGAGAGAAGTATCTCATTTGAGACAGCGAGAAGGTCAGTGCCATTGGATCAAAGTTCTACCTGGTGGGGTGTTGACAAGGTCAGTGGAAGCTAAGTTATGAAGGGCTTTGAATGCCAAACAGAGAATTTTATATTTGATCCTGGAAGGGATAGGGAGTCACTAGGCTTTATTCAAATAAAAACATGGCATAGTTGGACCTGCATTTCAGAAAAATCACTTTGGCAGCTGAATAGAGGACAGACTGGAAGAGAGAGGCTGATGGTGGATGGACCAATCATGAGCCAGGCATGAGGAGATGAGAGCTTGCATCAGGGTGGTGACAGTTTCAGGAGAGAAGGGGACATATTTGAAACCTGTTATAAACAGGTCTTCTCAACATACTGGATTGGAGGTGGAGCAGGGGAAAAAGAGGAGGACATGAGAGACAGTGAGAAATCAAGAATGACACTGAGGTTGAGAGCCTTCAGGACTGGAAGGGTAGTGTTGCCTTTTACAGTAATAGGGAAGGTAGAAGAGGGGAGGGTTTGGGGAAAAGATAATGAATTCAGCTTTGGACATGTTGAATTTAAGGAGTCTACAGAACATCCAGTTAAAGATGTCCAATAGGCAATTGGAGATAGGAAACTGGAGGTTAATAGAGAGAATTCAGCTGGTGAAGAGATAGTGGAAAGAGCATAGATTTAGAGCTGGAAAGAAAATCAGAGGTAATCTAGTCCAAGTCTCTTATTTTGGAACATGCAGATAGAGATGTGGCAGTCAGGGATATAGATCCAGAACTCAGAAAAGAGATCAGGACTGGAGGTAAAGATGAAAGAGCATCTACACAGGAGTAGTCACTGAAATCATTTGATTGATGGAACTGTGGAGGGAACAGAAAATGGGGAGGCAGAAAAAGAGGGAGAGAGGGAGATGAAGAGAGAAAGAGGAAAGAAAGATAAATCAAGAGGGAGGAGTACAAAGGGTGAGGGAAGGGGGAGAGAACCAGGGAGAGAGAAGGGAAAGGGAATAGAGAGAAAAGAGGGAAGGGAGAGGGATAAAAGAGAAAGGAGAAGGGGAGGGGAGATCACAGTAATCTAAGGTCAGGGGCTTCCTGGTTATTCATCTTTGTATGAATAGCACGACATCAGGAGCATAACAGATGCTTAATAAATTTTTGTGAAATTGATTTAAGGCTTTCTAGCCCTAAAAATGTTTGAGAATTACTATTCTGGTTGCTAAAACTTTACAGTACAAAGATGGAGATCTCAACTCTGAGCCACTACTTTCCCAGCAGGGCTAAAATAAATCTTTAACATGCGTGTGTCTCATTTTCCCAATTTATCTGACAGGGAAGAAAATAATGACCTATCTCATGGAAACAAGGCAAAGCATAAATAAACTTGGTCAAAAACTACAGGTCAAATCTCAGCGCCTTGCATGTGGTAGGTGCTCAACAAATGTGTTAAATAAATGGAGGAAGGTAGGGGAAAAGGGAAAGAAGCAGAGGGAATTACAGTGAAATGCAGGATCTCTGACTTGCTTTGCTGTGATGAATTTTTTGTTATATCAAATGTATTGCTACGAGTCATTTTTTCAATCAGAACAGCTCAAGGCTGCAGAACAAAGCTGATTCTCAGCCTCCATGTGGGGAGAAGCAGTATTTTGACCTTAATTGTTTGATGTCATGCATATATCCTACTCTATCTTCTTCCCTTAGGTGTTTCCTTAACTTAGTTGTGGGGTTTTAAGGAGGTAGGGCAGGAATATAGATGGGTTTCTCTCTTGAGGATGATTGAAGTCCCATATAAAGGGGAGCTGTGAAGTGGCTGGTACTAAATGGCTAAGCCCAAGCAGAAAACTCAGCTATGGTTTACCTTGGTCCTGCTGGCCTCTTCCCATTCCTGCCTGCAATGAAGACAGCATGAAAGAAGAGGGGACAAAGAATAGAATACAGGCTGCTCTATTTGGAGGCAGAACTGGGCTTAAATCCTTAAATCCTAAATTACTTACTAGCTGGGTAACCACTCACTCCTGCAAATCCAATGTCCTCATCTTTAAAACGGAGCTTATGAGATCTATAGTACTTACTTCATGGGGTTGTTCTGACAACTGAATGAGCTATATGTACACATTTAATTATAATTAATAATTAGGAAATTGTTAATTATGGATATAATTTAATATATTGTTTCCCCTATTAGATTGTAAGATCCTTGAGGACAGGGACTGTCTTTTTCCTCTTTTTTGTATTCCTAATACTTAGCACAATACCTGGCACTTAGTATGTGCTTAATAAATAACAGGGAATTGAATAAAAATTAAATATGAAATGCTTTACAAATCCTTCAGTAGTGTTAGCTTTTGCTATTTTTTTCATTATAGAGTTCAGCAGTATCATAGATACAAGTTGTTGCTTGGGTAAGTCTCTTAACTTCTCAGTCCTCTAATCACCTCTCTAAAACTGTGTGACCCTGGGCAAGTCACTTAGAGAAGGCAGTGGAAAAGGAAGGGGAGAAGCATTTATATGATGCCTACTATGTGCCAGGCACTGTGCTAAGTGCTTTTCTTTTTTTTTACAAATATTATCTCACTTGATTCTTACCACAACCATGAGAGGTAGGTGCTATTATAATCCCAGCTTTACATTTAAGGAAACTGAGGCAAATAGAGATTAAATGACTTGCTAAGGGTCATACAGCTAGTAAGTGTTTGAGGCTGGATTTGAACTCATCTTCCTGACTCCATGCCTCACCATGTTCTAGGTATCTCTCTAAAATATAAATTGCAGAGCAGGTGCATTGGTAGAGGAAGTTTCTTGACTTGGCAGTTCCCTACATCAGTGAAATCATAGGTAGGTCCAAGTCCCATTCCTGTCCCAATAGAGCACAACAGCCATAATCCCAAGAACCAGAGAAAACTTGGTTTAAAATGGACAATGAGTCTAGACAATGCAAAAGCTTTGTTTTACAGACTATTTGGAAATAATATGTATGATGAAGAGATCTTGCTTTTATGAACAGAATTAAATCTTATGGGAAACTGATTACTGCCTTAGGAAAACCGTCTGTCTCTAAACTTTGAAATGTTTGAGAAATACCACCCACGAGACCATGAAGAATAATCACTGCTATTTTTATCAGGATGAGAATTTCTGGGGCACAAGTTTACCACCACATTTTGGTGACCCAAAAGTCTTTGAATTATTTTGAACTTTAATAACTTCAGAAGTACAAGTATTATAAACTTACCAAAAAAAACCATTTGAAAGTTTAGTTAATTTACAAAATATTGAATGTTTGTTGCTGTTCAGTCATGTCTGACTCTTTGTAGCCCCATTTGGGATTTTCTTAGAAAAGATACTGAAATAGTTTGCCATTCCCTTCTCCAGCTCATTTTACAGATGAAGAAACTGAGGCAAACAGGGTTGGGTGACTTGCGCAGGGTCACATAGCTAGGAAGTGTCTGGCACCAGATTTGAGCTGCCCATTGATATTAATAAAATATATTAAAATTTAAGATAATTTCTATCTTGTGCTATGTATCACTCTAGTTGATTTTCAAACTTTGTAAAAACTTTCACCAGCTACTTATCAGTGACTCAAAGGATTTCATTTGTACTCCTAGCCTTGAAATCATCTGATGAATGAGGTTTTGATGCATTCATGACAGTTTTTATATGACTCCACAAGAAAAATAGAATGGAGATAGATCAGGTGACCAAGGAGTCCAAGCAAGAGGATGTCCTCTCAAAAGTCATTGGTGTGAGAGGGTCATCCAGAAACTATTGCACATGTAATGTATAACAAGGTTCCCTGTTTTATTAAATTCACATTTAAAATAGACCATTCAAAATTCACAAAATTAAATAGAAGTTTTAGAAATGTATGTAGTTAAGTTTTCAAATTATGTTTTTATAAGTTTATAGCATTTATATTTCTGAAGTTGAAGCTTTAAATTGCACTAAGATTTTTGTAACATAGCTATATAATGATTGATTTTCTGAAAGATGTCATGTAAGCATTATTATCCCCTTTGAAAGTGAGAAAATTGAGACTCAGAAGTTCAATGATCTACCCAAGTTCAGTTATCAAGTACCAGAGTGAGGATTTGAAATCTCTTTTAAATCTAAGTCTAACAGAATCTTTATTTTTCTTCTGCTTCATCTGTGTGTGCCCATACTTTGTGGCTGGTGAGAATGGGTGCGTCTAAAATTATTGATTTATGGGCAATAATTCTCTCTGTTAGCTTGTAGAAAAACTGTCCTCAGCCTGTGACTGAGTCTACAATTTTATAAAAACCTTTCTCTTGATGGTTTTGTCTCTTTGCCCTATGGGTTCTATGACACAATTGCATTGTGTCAATTTAATGCATGCCCTGCTCTCATATCCATAGTGGTTTCACATTGTTTGAAATTCTGCTGTGTTGTTTCTTTTTAGTATTCCTTATGTCATTTGTCTATGGACTTGCCACTCCAATTCAGCATATGGTAGCAGCTTAGTGTTCTAATACATCCATTTGCCACGTCTCCAGCCCCATTACTTCATTGTAAGTAGATTGACTCCATTCTAGGGTTTCATCATTTGTGACTCTGCCTCAGCCAATGTTGGTGACTAATACTAAATATGGCTCATTATAGAAAGTTGTGGGGTAGTTCAGAAAGCAAGGGAGAAGTATACATAGTGATTAATATAGTACTGAAAGGTTCAAGGCTCACAATCATGCAAAAGATGAACCGTGTCACTTGATATCAGTCCCTATTGATCTTCTGAAAGTTACACTAGCTGTTTAATACGTATTTTCCACTCCATCTTTTCTTACTTATGTGACATCAAATTAGTATGGTTTTGGAGGACTTCTTTGCGGTAGTTTGATATATAACTTTGAATTTTTTTTAGGTTATTTTACTGTGTCTTCACGATACAAAAACATACAGGTGAAACACTGAAAGACCATTTTATCATCTGAATATTTTAAGGCTATTTTGCATGTGCTAAACTATTACATGATTGTCCAAGTAATTCCTTTTGCACATGGCTATTTTATGCTATCTATCTATTTATCGGTGTCTATATGTAGATACATATGGATATGTATTGATTTTTAGAAATAGATATCTAAATATAGAAGTAATCACTATATACCAATACCCAGACAAATATGTGTCTATAATCTACAGATAGATTTCTAGACATAGAGATTATATATCTTTGTCAACATATAGATATAGAGATTAGATTTAAAAGATAGACAACAGTGAATTGGACAGACATGGCAAAATGGTCAGGTTCCAATTCTAGACCCAGAATTGAATGAGAGGAAGAGAATGGGTTGAATTTGCTTTGAGAAATTGTGCAGAACTTTTGGTAAGCATTGCTTCTCCCTGTAATAAAGATATCATCTTTTTAACAACAATACTCTTCTAGTAATATTTTATTACTATGAAGCACAAAATACAGCAGTCTATGAAGAGTTCAAGTTGACTGTCAACAAAAGTAAATAATGAAGAGGCACATGATGGATATGCATGAGCTACAGTGTAATGCAAACTAAAAATGATACAGATATTGCACAAAGGATATCATGAGAGAAATATCTGACCAGAAAAGGAGTTGGGTCAACCATAAAAAGAGAGCAGAGATAAAGAAGAAATGGATCATATTTGTGATGTGCTGGTATCTAATGTCAAGAGATATGGAGGAAGGGCTCCAGCATATTGAGCAAGAATCCTGTGGGGCATTTACAGTAAGAGAGAAACAAAAGCCACAGAGTATAAAACATGGACAGGGTACTATTATCATCAAAGAGAGTACACACATCAGAGAGATCACTGCTACATCAAGGTAGCAAGCAGATTCAATTGTATTTAGTTTACAGATTCATTCTTCTTTTAAAAAAATTAATTCTTTTTCACATTCTTTTTTCTAAAATTTTGAGTTCTGAATTCTTTCCATCCCTCCTGCTCCTGCCCCATGCATTGAGAAAACAAAAAATATGATATCTATTATACATGAAAAATCATGCAGTTAGCCATGTTGCAAAAAAGCAAGAAAAATAAATTGGAAAAAATTGTTTCAATCTACACTCAGACTTCATCAGTTCTCTCTTTGGAGGTAGATAACATTTTTTCATCATGAGTCCTTTAAAATTGTCTCAGATTATTGTATTGATCAAAGTAGCTAAGTTTTTCACAGTTGATAATCATTACAATATTGCTGTTACTATAAACAATGCTCTCATTTTCTTCTCATTTCACTTTGTCTCAGTTTGTGTAAGTCTTCCAGATTTTTCTGAAACCATCCTGCTTGTCATTCTTATAGCACAATATTATTTAATCATAATCATATACCACACTTGTTCAGTCATTTCCCAAGGGATAGGCATCACCTTGATTTTTAATTCTTTGCCACCACAGAAAGAGCTGTTATAAATATTTTTGAATGTATAGCCCTTTTTTATCTTTTTGGGATACATACCTAGTAGTGGAATTGCTTGGATTTATAACATTGCATGGATTTATAACACTTTGGGCATAGTTCCATTCCAAATTGTTCTCCAGAATGGTTGGACTAGTTCACAACTCCACCAACAGCTGCAGAACCATTCTAATTCTGACAAGTGACCAATGATGACTTATGTGTCTTCGTGTCTTGGTCAATAGATTGCATCCTCTTCACCCATAATTTTGTCAGAACAGGTAAGCTCATTTGATTAGACCATAATATTAAGGACTGCAAAGAGGTTTTAGTATTGTTTATCATCAACTGAATTGTAATAATTCTCCTAAGAGACCTACAGTGCAGTCCAACACCAGTTTATGACTCCAAGACCATATCATGAGATGTGCTGAACTCTTAAAGTGATGGTGATATCAATAAAGGACCAGTGTAATTGAAAAGGAAGTCAATTTGGGGAAACACAGGAAGAAGTTCAGATGCAGAGTAGTAATAACTCCAAATGATTCCAGTAACTATTCACTCTCTTGCCTCCAAGCACCCACACAGGCTGCCCATCAGACCTAGAACACACTCCCTTCTTATTTCCACCTTTCTAATCTTCTTTCAATGTTCTATCCAGCACGGAGCCTTCCCTGACTACCCCCATAAGCTTAATGTGATCTCTCCTCACTCAAATTTTGTCAAAGCATGTTGTCTTTATTTCTCCTTTGCCCTTATCAATTTATTACTTGTATCATACTTACTTGGGTATCCTCTCAGTAGAATGTTAGTTCCTTGAGGTTAGGGACTAAGTAATTTTTTTGTCTTTTATATCCCCTGTATCCAGCACATGCCTTGCACATAATATATTCTTAATAATTGTTTCTTGAATCAAATTCATCAAGCCATCTATCCAAGGTAGTCAGTAATGAGAAGGAGGGGGTCTCAGTGGAGATTCCAAAGGTTATGGAAGAGTTTGTTCACTCAGTAGCCTGCTGTCCTGCTGACTAGCATCTGCTCATAGTGGCAGCTAGGTGAGTATACATAATTGCCATAAGCCAGACATTAGTGTTCTGTACTGAGAGAGCACTCAATAAGCTATGTTGACTGATCAGTGCTATGGTGGGTGGCTTGCAGTGAGTTAGATGAGAGGAAAAAGTTGCTCAGGTCACTCATTAATAGTTATGTGAATTTTATTTTGTCAAATCACTCAATACCTTTTGCTTTGCAGTTTGAAAATCTGCAGTGTATGTTGGGGGAAGGAAATTCAGTACCCAAAAATTTCTTCTTCCATTTATTACTAGGAATAATCTTGCTGAAATCTGTCTTTCTTTTAAAAAACATTCATGTATCTCTTGCATTATGATATATTATGTAAATAATATTTCATCCCCTTTCTGGCTATGTTTTGATACAGCTGTTAAGAGTGAAATAAATAATATACTGATTGTCATGAGATCTGTTTAAAACCCATCTAAGCCTTATTACAGTTGTGAAAAGACCAACTAATTGAGTGTAATAAAATCAAATTACATAGATTAAAAGATCTTTCCTTCTTTGTCTTTTCTATCTATGTGTTTACCTAAGATACCACTAAAGCCACCATTTTTCCATTTCTGCTCTTTGTTGGAAGAAAAGTTATTTTTACCATTTTGTTCTGTTTTGTTAAAAAAGTAAATGTTCTTAGCTGTGTCAACTGGCTATACTGTAAGTCATGTTATCTACAAAAACCAGAAACTTTTCAATCAGGGATGAAATGATTTCTTTAAGGATAAAGAACCAAATATATCTGAAATGGAATCTTCCAGGAGAGTTACATGCAATATGAAGCTAGTTCTAAGTCAGTTGGTTTGCTGGTAGACTAATTGATGAGGCTTATTAGTTGTATCGACTCTATCCACAATTTTATCTGGACTGATTTAACTCAGTTGATTAGATATTAATAAATATTAGTATTAATAAATTCAAATTTGCTATGAGTTCTCCAATAATACTTAGTTCTGTAGGGAGAAAATGTATGTTCCATGGTTGTAGATTAAAAGCAGAGGTCTGTTCTATCATAAAAGAAATAAAGTTAATATGTGTTACCCATTGCCCCTAGTATTAAGACAGCTTAAAGGAGATCTTCTTAAATATCTCTTAAAAACAAAGACTTTCATAGTTAGAAATTACCTTAGCCATCATCTATCTAGTCCGGAACTTCTTAAACTTTTTCTCCTCATGATCCCTTCAAAACTTCTCAAACTGTCATTTAGTCAATGATGACCTTTTCCCTTCTATCTTAGTAGCCTCTGTTTAGAGGTTATTTACAAATGTTGGGAAGAAGATTCTATACTAGATAAATGAGGAGAGGCAATTTGGCTACTTAATAGAGGGCTGACCTTGATATCAAGTAGGTTTGAAGTCCTACATCTGACATACATCTGCTCTTTCAGAATGGACATCGTAATCTCTAAGTATTCTCTTAGACTGTAAGGTAATGATGAGTTGACTGAGTAGTTGATCTAGCTAATTTGTATAGTCAGAGAAACTTTTCCCTCCAGGAATTCCCTATTTCAGAGAAATTACTAGTACACACACACACACACACACACACACACACACACACACACACACACACACACACACACACACCCCAAATGTACAGTGCAAAAACTTGACTTCTGTACTCATAATTTTTAAACTACCTGGTATTCCCTTCCAGGAGGGGTGGTACCAAATGATGGTGGGGGAATGTGGCATATTAAGACCCGGGAATTTTAGCAGTTACTTGAACAAGGAGAAATGGCACACTGAAAACCCTTAGAAAAATAAGATCAACTAATAAAGAGAAATAGGAACTGTTTTCATACTGTTACCTGAAGAACAATTTTTAAAAATCCCATACAAAGTTCTGTTATGGAAAAAGGAAATAGACTTGTTTCAAGTTTCTCTAAACAAAACAAGGACCTTCAGAAGGTTGCAGAGTAAATTATTTGGGTTCAATATAAGTGTAACATCTTTCACATGTTTAGCATACTGCCTGGCACATAGTAAACCCTGAAAATGTTTATCGATTCATTCACTGAAGAGCTTTGATAATGAAAAAGGAGAAAAGCAAGAACAATTATAAAAGAAACACTGAAAAAAGCAAAGTCACAAAGAAGAAGCACTTAGCCAGGGAAACATGGATAAAATTTCCTCTTTCCTAGCATTTGATTATCTTACTGCTTACATGAGAATTTAGTTAATACCTGAGAAATCCTGGTCCCTAGAACTGTTTGGTGACTGTGGGACAAATGTTTACTGCCTAGTTGTGGAATAGTTGGCAGAAATGTGGACTTCAGTTTTTCACCAACCCTACTTTGAACCAGTGATATGTCTTGAGGTTCATAGAAAGCTTTGAGTTCAAAAAAAGGTGAGTTCAGAAACAGGGGTGATCCCATAAGGCACCTCCAGCTGGGTCTGAGAAGAAACTTCAAAGTTTGACAGCTACTATTTGAAGGAGTAGAGTGGAGATAGACATGTTTTACCTCTGTCGTTAGCTTCCTGAGGACTGAAAACCCATCTGAGTCCATTCAAGGAAAAGTTTTCCAGATCCTTAGCTAAGGATTTCTGCTTTTGCTGCTACTTTATCAGTCTAGAAGAGGAATAGCCTGAATGGAGCAGCCAGAGAAGAAAAGATCTTTCCCAGGGAGAGAGACCACATCTATACTACACAAGGTAAAAGAAATAATTTCTAACTAATGGAAAGAGTTAGACTGGAAGTTAGGAGCACCAGGTTCCAGTCCTGGTCCTTTAATTGACTAGTTATGTGATCTTAGGGAAGTTAGCTTATATATCTAGGCCTCAGTTTCCTTATCTATAAAATGAGAAGGTTGAACTAAATGATCCTTAAGCACCTTTAGAGTTTAAATTCTATGAACTAACGACGTTCAATAATGGAACATATTGCAAAGTGAAATAGAGTTCTCTCATCAGTGGAGGCATTCAAATATAAATAGACTGATCTTAAGTGAGCAATGCCAATTGCATGCTCATAAATGTCCCTTCCAACTATAAGATTCTAAGAGTCCATGAAGCACTGTAGCTAGATAAAGAAGCAGGAAAGAGAAATATTTAACTGGGCACCTCACAAATCTATGACCATAAGAAATGTAATTACACTTTGAGTGTCAGATATGGTTGTTACTAGCCCATTCTCATCTAGAAATGGTCCCTGATATCTGGGTGGAACCATGGTTCTTTGTTCCATCAACCAAAAAAAAAAAACACAATTAGAAAAGTGAAATCTGGTACTGTTGGACATTGCTAAGAGATAGTGATAGAGAATTGTTCCCATATTATATTAGGAAGGTAAAGAATGAATTAAGAGCTGCATGTTTTCTGTTGACTGATAGCCTGTGGAGCACACTGGACCTAATTGAACCTATCTGTTGCAAAAAGAGAAAAGTTGTAAAGGCTGATCTACATTACTGGTCTGTTTTAATAAAGTTATTATCCTTCAAGTGCTGCTAATAAAAACAACATGCCTGCTTACTAGCAACCTCCTTTACACAGTTTTTATAAGGTTCTTGCCACATATTAAGAATGCCAGTCTCCCTGACAGCAAACATTATATCCTTATTTCACAGTCCTGCTTCCAGCCCAGCTCTTGTAGCCATCATCCTGGAAAACAAGACCAGTAAAAAATATGGGCTGGCAACTATTTCTGTGGGTGCCATAAGTACAGCTATTGAAGACCCAGAAAAAAAATGCCCTTGTCACCAAAATTCTTGGCAGTGTCAACTTGCTCAGCATCAGAAAGTGGTAAAACTTTTATCAGTAGAAATGACATTAAAGTAAGTACTTAATAAATGGCTTTTCATTCGCTTGTTCATTCATTCATTCATGGAGGAAGAAGGGTAGAGATATAAAATGAACACACAAGTTGCAGAAAAAAGAGTGAAAGATGCAAATATGGAAAATAAATTGCAGTGGCATAACATTGGAATTAAGAGACAGGAGTGAGACCTGTGTTCATAGTTAACAGCTTTACCCAGTTTGGGAATGTTATTTGTAAATGTTACGTTTGGGGATCATGATTTGATACATACGAAATCTGAATATTTCACTGTTATGTCATAGCAAAATTTATGTCAGTTAAAATGAAATGTCTAGTTTCAATCAACCTGAAAATAGAAGCTAAGGGTTAAAAGCACGGCTTCATGATTTGATTTCTAGTGCTATTCACTTGTTGTGCCTACATGGAAGATGTCTCAGTGCCTCAACTTCATCATTTGTGAAAACAAGCCTTGGACCTACCTTGTTGCCTATTGAATTCCTATCCATATTTTAAAATCCACTTCTTTCATGCTAAATAAATGCCACCTCTTCCATGAAACCTTCCCCAGTCATCCCACATGAACTTTATATAACATTTGGCACCTCATGCATTTATGTATTATTTTGAATGACAGTTATTTGTACATGTGTGATATCTCCCAAAAAGTCTACGACCTCCATTAGGACAGTAATAGTTCTTTATCTAATCTATCACCCCCAACATGTACCCAAAAGGCATCTAATAAATATTTATTATAAATTAAGTTGAACTAAAGTGAACTGAATTAAGTCACACTCTCCCTTATACTTATGTTAGATGACTTATGGGAAGAATTCAAAATAATTCAAAAATGATTTATTAGACACATACCATTTGCCCAGCCTGGTGCTAAATACTCTGTAGGATATAGGAAAATCATAGCACATAGTGGCCATCCTCAAAAAATATATATTGCTACTGGGAGGACAGGACAGGAACCAATAGAAAATGAAAAATGATACAAACAGGCGTGACCAAGTACTGAAAAATATAACATAGACATTATCTCCAACAGAAAGTCAGGGAAGGGATAAATCACTTGGGCTGATCCTGAGGGAATAGGACAGGTTTCATAAGGAGTCAGGACTGAAACTGGACCTTGAAGTATGGGCAGTGTGTGGATAGGTACCAAGAAATTAGGAGAGCTAGTGGGGAAAAACAACATAATAAAGCTTGAAGTCAAGAAATTGAAAAGATGAAGATTAATAAAGGAAAATAATGTCTTCTTTCTGAAGGAAGAGTAGCAGTAAGAAAAAACTTCTTCTGTAACTAAAGGATGTAGCTTGGACAAGTATCATTCAAAGACAGATAAATAAGAAAGTCACAGAGACCATTGCAATGACTTCCCAGACCAAAATTCTATTTGCTGACCACTGGTTCCCTATGTATTTTGTCTACATCCACTAGAGTTCCTTGAAGTCAGGGACTGTTTAACTTTTATATATTATATCCTCCAGCATTTAACACAATGACTGAATGTTAATGAGAAATTGAAACTTAAGATCGCCCAAAGGACAATGCCAAGGGATATGATGAGAATGCAACACTAAAGGAAGTGGAGATGGTGTAAGTGGTATTGTGAAAACAATGTATAAGTGAAAAAGAAGATGGACTTGTCACAAGGCAAGAACAAGGGAAACCAATGAATACCCTCTGGGCTCAACTGGTCTCCTTATCAGGACAAAGGGAAGTGAAGAAAGTTCTTAGCACGTTGGATAGACCCCCTGTGGCAAGAGGATGTGGACAAGAACTACACTAGATGGGGAGGAATTAATGGGTTGCAATAAATATCATTAGAGGGGATATCTTCATTGATAAGATAACAAATTCTTTTGAGGATATGAGTACACTTCATTATATACCATGCTGTTTCCTCATGTACTCTGTCTTCCAACTTAGTACATTTTAACAGGCTGTTCCTCATGCTTGAAATTCTTTCCCTCCTTATCTCTGTTTCTTGGCTTCCCTGGTTTCCTTCAAGTCTCAGCTAAAATCTAACCTTCTACAAGAAGCATTTCCTGATCCCCCTTAATGCTAGTGCCTTCCTTCTGAAATTATCTCTAATTTATCTTGTTTGTATATATTTGCTGGCATGTTGTCACCCCCATAAAGTTGTAATGTACTTAAGAGCTGGGATTGTTTTTGTCCTTTTTTGTATCCCCCATCCATTAAGATAGTCTCTTGCACATAGCAGGTGCTTAATATATTATATTTTATTTAAGCATTATAAAATAATACAATAAATTAAATTGTTTCAAAATAAATTATAAAATAAGCTTAAAATTAATATTTTTGACTTGATATGTTGACCTAAGGACCTATGACTTCATTTCCTCTGCTGCTGAAGATGGTAATACATTTGTGATCTCACAGACTTCAATGTTTGAGTGGCTGAAAAATTCCCCAACTTGTAGTCAAGCTGGTGATGAGTCAAAAAATACAATGGCATCTTGTGTGAGACTATTTTTACCATCCTATGGAACAACAAAAGTGCCAAAGACTAGGCAGTGTATAAATATCATTGGACATTCATGAGCATAAATTATCATAAAGTATTTTTCTATTTTTACTATAGGTGCTATCCTAAGGGCATGCATAGAATGCCCCAAAGTAAACACTTCATTAGTTTTATGAGTGTTAAGAAGCACCATGTTGATCAGTCAGGGTATGAAAGGTTGTTTTATTCCATCAAAGATAAATTGAACACACAAATCAACTGTAATAATCCACCTTTTTAAATCCAATATTGCCCCTATTGATGCTACATGCCCAAGAATTATGGTACATGAACATTTCAGAAGTATAAAAAAATTAAATCAAAGGTCCAGAGAAATATACCTGGTGAGTATAAGCCAATTTGGTATATTTGCTGACAATAACATTCATGAGAAGCTTCGTGAAAAAAATTATCAAGGACATGCAGGGACAGAACCAGACATAGATGAATCATGTAGAAAAAATGAAAAAATGAAAGATGATAAGTTAAAGTGTAGTAGATGGAGTGTTGGATTTTGATTCAGGGAGACCTGGATTCAAATCCTGCCTCATACACTTACTAGCTATGTGATCCTGGACAAGTCACTTAAATTCTTTAGGCCTTATTTTCCTTATCTGTAAAATGAGGATGTCAAACAAATGACCTTTATGTAACCTTCCACTTCTAAATCTATTTGAGATGGATAGCCAATATAGAACATTAAACACACTAAAAAAAGAAAATCATCAGCATTTTAATCCTCTATGAAGAGGATTATATATTAATAAGAAAATATGGTCAAGAAATATATATTTATAGGAAAATATGGGCAAGAATTATATAGATTATGAAGGTATCAGGTAATGAGAGGCTGTAATGGGCTACAGTGGACCTAGTACTCACACAGATTAAATGATAGATCCGTCAAAGTAATACACGTTTTAAGACATCAGACAGAAACTCTTTCAGCACCACAGACAGCACCCAGGGTCAGTCGATTTGGGCCAGACTTTTTGTTGACTTAGTTTTTCATTTTTCATTCTTATCTTATTGTGCCATATATAGAAAATCAAAACCATGTACATTTCATCCAAATGGCTTTAAGTGCTTAACTTAAAGCACTCAGCTTCTCCATGAAGAGTATTTCTCTAACAAGAAAAAGAGCCTGAGGATTAAAAAAACTATTTTTCATTTTTAAGTGAGAGGAGAAAGTGATCCTAACTAGTGGTCTCATCACATGAGAATTTTCCTACTTGACTTTAAAGAGTTCCTCTGCCTCTACACACAAGTAAAGAAGAGAAGAAGAAGCCTAAAGGTAAGTAGTTTGCCCCAGACGACATGGCAGATCAATGAAAGAACAACAACAACAACAAAAGCTGAGATTGTAGCAGCAGCAGCAAACAGTAAACAGTTGTCTTCCAGGTAATGGTACTATGTTCTGTGCTATTGCAAAAAAAGTACAAGATATGCCCCCCCCCCACATCTGAATTGTTCATTCAGAGAGAAACTTTGATGTTATATCAATCTCACTCAAACTGACACCTTATTCTTTCATAGCTAAGACTGAGCTAATCTATCATTTGATGAGCTGTTTCCTGAAAAGAGACTAAGTTGTTGCAATAAACACTTTGTGTGAATAATTAATATCAGTGCATGGTAACTGAGAAGCTGCTAGTATTTCTTTACTGTTCATGGGCCATACAAACCATGTTCTCTAAACTCAGAGACAAAGGAAGATAAATAGTAGACACAATTTATGGCTAAAGGAAAATCAAAATGTGTTTATTGTTATTCCAGTAGCGATGTTTTTCTTCTAGAGACTGAACTGAACAAAGTTGTCTAGGTATTCATTTCACATGTGCAAGTGAATAGTGGTAAAGGATGTTGTACTAGCTGGTACCCTGATGTAATGGATAGATGGAGAATCAGATGGAATTAGAAAGACTTGATTTCAAATCCCACTTCTGACACCAAGCCCCTGTGGAGTATAACAAGTCACTTAGCTTCTCTAAAATAGAATCAGTAACATCTGTAGAACCTGAAAGGATAAGGATTAAAAGGAACCATGTATGTAAAGCTCTTTTAAAAACATTAGAAGTCTATATATTTCAACAGTGTAAACAGAAGTAATAGCAACAACAAAAAATGAAAGTGAAAATTTCAAAATTATAAAGAACAAGCATGGCTTGAAAAAAGAATAATGTGAAAACACTTCCCAACTCATCCTTTGGCAGAAGTGAGAAGACCACAAGTATTGCACATTCCACAGACTGCCAGACTTTTCAGTGTATTATTCAGTTATGCTGGTTTTTCTTTTCTTTCTCTTTTCTTTTTGCCTCCTAAAAATACAATATTTGTTATATAGGATGAATCTTGGGGGGTGGGGGAAGGAAAAGTACTTGGCAAAACTATGGTGATATTTTTTAAAAGACAGTAATAAAAACATGTTTCTAAAAGTGGAGGAAGGGGAGAATGCTATTCGCATGCCAGTTATTATTTCTAAAATGTACTCCAGGAGAATATTCATGTTCCAAATAAAGACAAATATTGTGATTATGACCATGATGCTGCCCAGGTGCAACACAGATGTAAGACATAACACTGTGTTTCAGTCTGTACTACCACTAGTAAAATAAACCTATGTTTTCACTTGCTAATTACCTTCCCAAGCCCAAGTGTGACCTACATTCAGCATTTGACAAGCAAACCAAAGAATTCTGGGAAAATTCCCAGGATGCCAGACCATTACAACTTCTTCATTTCCCAATACTCCTAGAAATGCACAAAAAAGTACAGGTTGCCCAGAAACACAGAGAAATGTCTGATTATACCTGGAGGCAGCAAATCTCTATAATCTTTTCTCAGGGATAAAGTTTGGAAAGCTCTTTCTGATATTTTTTGAGAGGTAGCATTGCCCATTGGAAGGAGCTTTAGATTTGTCAGAAAAACCTGGATTTTAATTTCCATCTTTCTATCCCTCAATGTCATTATCTTATATCATCTGGTATAGTGGCTAGAATGTTAGATTTGGAGCCAGAAAGACCTGTGCTAACATCCTACCTATGACATTTATTAGCTGTGTGACTATGCCAAGATTATCACCCCTCTGGAACCTGACTCAGTTATCATCATCTATTCAAGGTTCCCCATTTCATTAACCCTGAAATATTCAGGAAGCAGCTAAATGGATCAGTAGATAGAGCTGGACATGGAGTCAGAAGACTTGAGTTCAAATCCAGCCTCAGACACTTACCAGCTGTGACCTTGTGCAAAACACTTAATTTTTGTTCTTTTGCCTTAGTCTACTAAAGAAGGAAATGGCCAATAACTTCAGTATTTTTGCCAAGAAAACCCCATGGATTGCATCAGAATACTATGATCCATGGGGTCACAGAGTCATACACAATTGAACAACAATAGTATGAATGATCTCAGCCACCCCAAGATTACTGTGAGGATCAAATTACATCATGTATTAAAAAATGCCTTGAAAATTTTAAAGTACTATCATTATCTTAGCGAAGCTGACTGTGACTTGTCCTCTGTTAGGGTAGAGTTAAGAGGCACACCATTTCATCCTCCTCACTGGCATCTTGGCACCTTGATGACTTGTAACCACCAAGTCTCAAAAACAACCAGACCTTTCTGACAGAACTCATAGGAAAAGACAAGCAAATGCCAAAGTGTCCTTTCTCAAGCTGCTGAATTAAAAAATCCTAAATCCAATCACGTACCTGTTTTAGTCCTTAGTAGGACACCCAGCACAGGCTGCATGAGTGAATGCTGCTATGACAACCTCAGCTTTGCTGTTTTCCAATTCTCCCTTGTTCAAATTTACAAACACGACAGCACCACGGCTGGCAGAGTTTGCATTTAATTAGTGTGTACAATTTAGAAGCTTTGTTTTTGTCTGGTCTAATTACACTTGCTCTGTGCAGAATATACTCTGTCCAGTAGACCTTCCCTTTTGCCAGGAACTTCTTCCAACAGAGTTGGATGGAAAAGAGATTGCAGGACAGTGGGGGCAAGGAAGAACTTAAAGGCTTTTTCTGGGATTCCCTTCTGTATGGAGAGATTTTGACTGCTGAATATGTAAGATCACACATTTAGAGCTGAAAAGGACCTCAGAGACCACCTAGTCTAATACCGACATTTTACACAGGAGGAAGGTGGAGTCCAGAGAAATTAAGTGTTTTCCTCAAAGTCACATGGGTAGTGATAGAGGTAGGTTTTAAACCAAGGGGCTTTTTTTTTTATTCTGAATGCAGTGTATTTTTTATTGTACCATGCTGCTCTCATCCTTACAGCTGTCCATTTTGGTCTGGACTTCTTTCTGTTCTGACTTTTATGGGTAGCTAAGGTAATAATGATTCATTCCTAGGTCCTTGATTCTTTGTCCCCTTTCACTTCAGATATTCTACCAGCAATTCAAACCCCATCTAGTATCAACCCTTAGGAGTTCAAATGTTCTATGAGGTCAGGGCATCAAAACAATTCCTATTCAATCAACAATTTTCTCTTTGGTGAAGGAGAGAGAGAGGACTACGGCTTTGGGGGTTACTCCACAGCAGCCTGGTGGAGGATGCAAATCACCTCTGAACATGCAAGTATATGATTTAAATGACTATTGATGGTTGGATTAGTATGTCATAAAAGAGATTCTCTCACACTCTGTGTTATTTCTGATATCAACACAAGATTTTTTTTTCTTTTTCTTCAGTATGAGTAATAGGCAGACAAAAATCAAAAGACATTTACACAAAATAAGTCTCACCCACCAGTACCCAAATAAAATAAGAACTGAGTCAAGCTTTCCTTTTAGGGATTTTTGGGCTGTCAGTGAATTCCTTCTTTTACATAATTTCCATGCTACTCTACAAGGGATGTTGAGTTTAATGTTTTCATTTTTTTCTTGGAGAAACCTGGCCTTCTATGGAAAAAAAACATTCACTAGCCTTTCGGAAGAAGGCAAGAGAATGCCCTTGGAGGACAGTGTGGTATATTAGCTAGAGATATGGTTTTATATTTAGGAAGTTGGGTCAAATCTTGCCATCGGTATTTATTAGCTGTCTAACCATAGGCAAGCTGTCTAGCCTTCAGTTTCTTCATCTGTAAAATGAGGATAATAAACCAGTCTAATATGGCAGTTGTGATGATCAAATAATATAATGTATGGAAAATGTTTTGCAAATTGAAATTGCTGTATAAATGCAAGTTGTTATTATCCATTGCTTCATTCTATATTTGGGATATACAGCATCAGTACTGATATCCAAACAAGTATCTCCTGTATCCCCTGACACTTGCTGATGCCCAAAGAAGTTAGTCTTGAAGTTAAGAAGAGATCTGGGCTGTGGCTAGGGTTCTGAGCAGAAGACAATTGACATGGTCTGGCTAGACTTACTGTCAGTCAGATGACAATTTAAGATGTGTGTTTATACAGTATAATCACATAAAACAGACTGAATCTGGAATCAGGCACTATCAGATTATGAGAATCTAAATGATCTAGAGGGATATTTCAGGAGTCTTCCCTTACTTAGAAGATGGATTGGAGAAATGCCAAATAAGAGAGTAGCTCTAAGCTAACACTAAGACCTTACCAGCAGGCATATAATCATGAGGTGGTAAGAACTGACCATACCTCTGTTCTGACTCCTTTGCTGTCAGATACTTCAGATAAACCAGACAACCAGAGAGGTGGGATCCTGGTGGATAAGGTAATACTACATATGGGAATGAATATAGAGGGAAACATCAACGGAAATCATATGCTATCTCCAGGAGCTTTTCTACTGTTGATACTCTCCTTGCCACTATGGTCTTTCCTGCCACCTCTCCCTGAACTTTTCCCTTCTGTTCAGGTCTGCCCTGTTATCCAGGCAAGGATCTGCTGAAGACCCAGGATCATGTATTTATAGAGTCAGAACTGAAAGAAATCTTACTGAACATTAGTACATCAATTTAGAATTAAAGCTAAAAGGTATTCAGCCTTGAGTGCACACTACCCTCATCTTATGTCAGTTATCTTATGAGATAACTGACACCAGAAAGGGAAGTAACAAGGATCACACAACTAGTAAGTATCTGAGGTAAAATAGAATGCAGGTCTTCCTGACTCCAAGTTCAGTATTCATCTACTTACCCCCATACTGACCTACAAGTCATGGCTAGAAAAACTCAGAGGAACATGGCACCAGAAGCAAAACCTGAAAAGGCTGCTACCAGGTTGGCAATTTTACTAAGAGCATCAATGGAAGTTGGTGGCATGATGTAAAAAAATATAGGAGTTACAAGCTAGACAGGTCACTTTGGTCAGTTTACTTCACTTCCTCAGACTTCATCTTCCTCATATGGAAAACAAAGGGGTTAGAGTAGATGAATTCTAAAGTTCCTTCCAGCTCAAAACTTTGTGATCAATCCTATAATCTATGACTTCATCCAAGTTATTCAATTAATCATGTCTTGCCAACTATGCACCAAAGAAAGAAGATACCAAAGGCATAAAAGAAAAAATCTTATATTTTATTAATACCCAAAAAAGGTGGCTGAAAGGATATCAGTAATAAAAACCTATATACCTACTCTCCAATATAAAAATCTTTGCAAGTCATTCATATGAAAATGAAGGAAATCTTTGATGAGGGTATTAATATGGAATAAACAAGACATACTTATTAATATCTTCATCATTTCACAAATAACTGAAAGATATAGATAATTTAAGGTCTCACTGTCCTTGGTGTTTATTCTTTGTAAAAAAAAAATATATTTGATTCAATAGGATGAAATACTAACTCATAGTCGTTTTTATGACAAGGTATGTCCCATTCAAACATTAAAAGCATTCAAGACCCTCTAGGAGATATAAAGAGGAAAAAACTTGTTCAGTGACCCTCTAATTATAAACACCATATAAAGCATAAAACAAGGATATACATATGCTTGCCAAAAGTATTTGCAACTATGAAGTGTTATGGAGGAGATCCAGGAAAGTCAAAGTCAAATTGGGATCCCCTATGGATAGTGATACAAAGACAAAAGTAAAACACTTTCTGGCCTGGAGGACTTTGCAGTCTAGTCAAGGAGGGCAACAATCATACACAGAAAGTAGACACAAGGTGTTTTGGGGAGGGAAGCACTAGCAGCTAGGGTATCAATCATGTAGAAGGTGGCACCTGAGCTAAGCATTGATTGAAACTAGGAATTCTAAGAAGGAAAAGTGAGGAAGGAAGAATTTCCAAATATGAGGGAGAGTCACTGCAAAAGCATAAATAAAGATGGGGGATAGGTGGATAGTCATTTGTGAAAAACAATAAGAAGGACAATTTGATTGAATTGTAGTAGGCAAGAGGGAGAATAATGTATAATAAGACTGAAAGGTAATTAGGGTGCATATTGTAAAGGACTTTATGTGTCAAACAGAGTAATTTGTAATTTATTTAGAGGTCATAGGTAGTCTTTGGAGTTTACTAAGTAGGGAAGTGGCACAATCAGACCTTCCCTTTATTGGAATGGAGTATGGAAAGGCTTAAGGCAAAAAAATCCAATTGGGAGGATTGCAACATTAAGGTCCTGAAAGAAGGTAGTGTCTTTGTGAATGAAGGAGTCAGAAACAGAAGATGTTGTAAAGGTAGAGACAACAAGATCCCATCAGGGTGGGTATGGGAAGGGGTATGTGTGAATGAGAGTGAGAAATTGTAGATGACATCAAGCTGGTAGCCTGGGCGACTAGATTGATCATAGTGCCCTAAGAAGCATGAAATAAGTTCAGAAGACAGATAAGTGTGGGAGAGGGATGAAATAAGGAGTTCTGTTTTGAACATGATGAATTTGAGATGTCTCTAGACATCCAGTTTGAAATGGTCAATAGGTAGTTGGTGACGTTGGTGATGCAGATCAGAAGAAATATATAGATGTGAAAGTCATCAGCACAGACATAATTCAACCCATGGGTGTTGATGAGGTCATTGAGAGAGAATGTAGAGAAAAAAAGAAAGAGAAGTGGGACTATAATCAAGTCTTGGAATTTAACCATATTAAGGGGTATGATATGGATGAAAATCCAGCAAAGAACTCTGAGAAGAAATGGTCATGCTGGTAGGAGGAGAATCAAGAGAGAGCAAGCAGAATTACAAAACTCCAAAGAGATAAGAATCCCTAAGAAAAGAATATGGTTCACAGTATCCAATGTTGCAATGATGTCAAGAAAGATGAAGAGTGATAAGAAAACCATGAAGTTTGGCAATTAAGAGATCTGGAAATTAAGAAATGAAGTCACAGCTATAAAAGTCAAACAGAACAAGACCAAGAACAGAGCCTTGTTGCATGTCTTCAGGTTGATATTGATTACTTCACCTTGTGTTGAGATCTCAAGATGAACCACTAAAAACAGCCAATGTTGCTATATATCTATCACTGATTAGACATTGTCTTTCTTTGTATCCCCTGTGATCAACTCAGTGCCAGGCACACAGAAAGCACTGAATAAACATATGTTGACTTGACTTCTGGAACTGATCCAAAGGGCTGGATATGGACAAATTGCAAGTAGCTTAGTACAAGTCATTTTTGCTATAGGGAAAAGAACTCAGAATGAATGATTTATTGACACTGAATCAGGAACACCTATACAAAAGACATAATAAGTGCCTCATACCTGGTCTGTTCCATCAGTCACTTCTGCTACCTAAAGTGCACTTCATGGGCACAGTTTGACTATTAACAAAACTCTTTCAGTCGAAAGAAAATTACAATTTAAATCAGGGAAACATGAATGCCCTACATATATCTGCACAGATGCCTAGAAAGAACCACACATTTCAAAGAAGATTGGAAACTCCCCATTGCGTGAGAAATTCTCAAGAGGTGTGATGTACATGCCTTGTAATAACTATAGTTTTGAAATGGCAAAGAAAGACACAGGCAAAAAGGCAAAAAAGTAAAGCCAGGCTATCAAGAGAAGCCATAAAAGGCAGAAAAGCTGTATAAGTAAGGCAAATGGTGGTAGCCTGGGAAGCCACTACCAAGTCTGGAGGGAAAGGAAGATATCAAATGAGTACCAACACAGAGGGATGGAATAGGAAAAGCAGTCTGAGTCAAGTGACATGTAAACAAGGAGAGGAAATAAGCATTCATATAGTATCTACTATGTACAAGGATATGTGCTAAGTAATTTACAATTATTATTTCATTTGATTTTCACCACAACCCTATAAGATAAGTACTATTATTTATCATCCTTATTTTGCAGCTGAGGAAACTGAAGCAAAGAGAAATCCAGTGACTTGCCCAGGGTCACACAGCTAGGAAGGGTTTGAGGCTTGAACTCAGATTTTCCTTTCTCCAGGCCCAGTGTTTTATCTGTTGAGCCACTAGCTGCTGCAGTGAGGTCAAGACAAGCTATGGTTTAAAGTCAAGGGGACATTAGAGATGAGATCACTGATTCCAGAGTCAATGCTCTTTCTACAATACCACAGAAGTCTCCTACATGGGACAAACTAGAAATAGGTAAGTATAGGATCAAGGGGTTAGATAAGTCATGGAATCCAGTAGCCAGGCTGAAAATCAAGTATGAAATATGAAAACATGAGGGGAATAGAAGAGGAATGAATGGGAAATGGACTGGACTGTAGATATGAAGCACTCAGAATAAGTGGCAGTCCAAGAAGGGGCCAGGCAAAGATGCTGGATGGTCAAAGGAGACCAGTCAAGGACTTCAGGAAGTGTGAATTCAGAAAAACAGAGAGTACAGAAAGCCAGCAGCCAGGAAGAAGAGTCAGGAAGACCTGAATACAAATCCAGGCTCTAACAATTGTTAGCTGTGTGATACTGCAAAAGTTATTTTGCCTCTGTCTGCCTCAGTTCCTTCATCTGTAAAATAGGAATAACAGCACCCACCTTCCAAGGCTGTGAAGATCAAATGAGATATTTGTAAAGCACTCTCTATGGTTTCTATTTCTAGTGTAAAGCGTTATATAAATGGCTGCTATCAACAGTGCTTTAAGGTTTGCAAAGAAAGGAAAGACGGAAGGAAGGGAGGAAGAAAAGGAGGGAGGAAGGGAGGAAAAATGATGGGAAACAGGGAGTAAGGAAACACTGGAAGGAAGGAGAGAGGGAGGAAGAAAAGGAGGGAGGAAGGGAGGAAAAATGATGGGAAACAGGGAGTAAGGAAAGAAGGGAAGGAAGGAGAGAGGGAGGGAGGAAGAAAAGGAGGGAGGAAGAGAGGAAAAATGATGGGAAACAGGGAGTAAGGAAAGACGGGAAGGAAGGGAGGGAGGGAGGGAGGAAGAAAAGGAGGGAGGAAGGGAGGAAAAATGATGGGAAACAGGGAGTAAGGAAAGACGGAAGGAAGTGAGGGAGGGAGGGAGGAAGAAAAGGAGGGAGGAAGGGAGGAAAAATGATGGGAAACAGGGAGTAAGGAAAGATGGAAGGAAGGGAGGGAGGGAGGGAGGAAGAAAAGGAGGGAGGAAGGGAGGAAAAATGATGGGAAACAGGGAGTAAGGAAAGACGGAAGGAAGGGAGGGAGGAAGAAAAGGAGGGAGGAAGGGAGGAAAAATGATGGGAAACAGGGAGTAAGGAAAGACGGGAAGGAAGGAGAGAGGGAGGAAGAAAAGGAGGGAGGAAGGGAGGAAAAATGATGGGAAACAGGGAGTAAGGAAAGAAGGGAAGGAAGGAGAGAGGGAGGGAGGAAGAAAAGGAGGGAGGAAGAGAGGAAAAATGATGGGAAACAGGGAGTAAGGAAAGACGGGAAGGAAGGGAGAGAGGGAGGGAGGAAGAAAAGGAGGGAGGAAGAGAGGAAAAATGATGGGAAACAGGGAGTAAGGAAAGAAGGGAAGGAAGGAGAGAGGGAGGGAGGAAGAAAAGGAGGGAGGAAGAGAGGAAAAATGATGGGAAACAGGGAGTAAGGAAAGACGGGAAGGAAGGGAGGGAGGGAGGGAGGAAGAAAAGGAGGGAGGAAGGGAGGAAAAATGATGGGAAACAGGGAGTAAGGAAAGACGGGAAGGAAGGGAGGGAGGAAGAAAAGGAGGGAGGAAGGGAGGAAAAATGATGGGAAACAGGGAGTAAGGAAAGACGGGAAGGAAGGGAGGGAGGAAGAAAAGGAGGGAGGAAGGGAGGAAAAATGATGGGAAACAGGGAGTAAGGAAAGATGGAAGGAAGGGAGGGAGGGAGGGAGGAAGAAAAGGAGGGAGGAAGGGAGGAAAAATGATGGGAAACAGGGAGTAAGGAAAGAAGGGAAGGAAGGAGAGAGGGAGGGAGGAAGAAAAGGAGGGAGGAAGGGAGGAAAAATGATGGGAAACAGGGAGTAAGGAAAGAAGGGAAGGAAGGAGAGAGGGAGGGAGGAAGAAAAGGAGGGAGGAAGAGAGGAAAAATGATGGGAAACAGGGAGTAAGGAAAGACGGGAAGGAAGGGAGAGAGGGAGGGAGGAAGAAAAGGAGGGAGGAAGGGAGGAAAAATGATGGGAAACAGGGAGTAAGGAAAGACAGGAAGGAAGGAGAGAGGGAGGAAGAAAAGGAGGGAGGAAGGGAGGAAAAATGATGGGAAACAGGGAGTAAGGAAAGAAGGGAAGGAAGGAGAGAGGGAGGGAGGAAGAAAAGGAGGGAGGAAGAGAGGAAAAATGATGGGAAACAGGGAGTAAGGAAAGACGGAAGGAAGGGAGGGAGGAAGAAAAGGAGGGAGGAAGAGAGGAAAAATGATGGGAAACAGGGAGTAAGGAAAGACAGGAAGGAAGGAGAGAGGGAAGAAGAAAAGGAGGGAGGAAGGGAGGAAAAATGATGGGAAACAGGGAGTAAGGAAAGACTGGAAGGAAGGGAGGGAGGGAGGGAGGAAGAAAAGGAGGGAGGAAGGGAGGAAAAATGATGGGAAACAGGGAGTAAGGAAAGACGGAAGGAAGGGAGGGAGGAAGAAAAGGAGGGAGGAAGGGAGGAAAAATGATGGGAAACAGGGAGTAAGGAAAGATGGGAAGGAAGGGAGAGAGGGAGGGAGGAAGAAAAGGAGGGAGGAAGGGAGGAAAAATGATGGGAAACAGGGAGTAAGGAAAGACAGGAAGGAAGGGAGGGAGGGAGGGAGGAAGAAAAGGAGGGAGGAAGGGAGGAAAAATGATGGGAAACAGGGAGTAAGGAAAGATGGAAGGAAGGGAGGGAGGGAGGGAGGAAGAAAAGGAGGGAGGAAGGGAGGAAAAATGATGGGAAACAGGGAGTAAGGAAAGAAGGGAAGGAAGGAGAGAGGGAGGGAGGAAGAAAAGGAGGGAGGAAGAGAGGAAAAATGATGGGAAACAGGGAGTAAGGAAAGATGGGAAGGAAGGGAGGGAGGGAGGAAGAAAAGGAGGGAGGAAGGGAGGAAAAATGATGGGAAACAGGGAGTAAGGAAAGATGGGAAGGAAGGAGAGAGGGAGGAAGAAAAATAGGCTAAAATTGATAAAGTGGGATTTCCTTCTGGCTACATTCAGGGTAAAAAGAACATCAAGTATTTATTAAGTATCTACTATGTGCATAGCACTGTACTAGGTCCTAGAAATATGTAGATAAAATGTTTGAATCATTGTCCTCAATAACTTATGTTCTACAAGGGTGGGGGAGGGGGGTGGGACTATAACATGTATACAGATAAATAGAAGATAGATATAAATGTTTCTGTGTGTGTGTGTGTGTGTGTGTGTGTGTGTGTGTGAAGGTGGGAGATGGAATTTCATGTACAGAGAACAGCAAGTAGCATAGTTTCACCAAATGATTGAGTGGGTGAGAGTACTTCAGGTAATGAACCTGAAGATAGGTTGGAGATAGCCTGTGAAGTGCTTTAAATGACCAACCAAACAGTTTGTACTTTTATCCTACAGGCGACAGGCATCCACTTAAGATTCTTGAGTAGGTTAGTGATGGATTGGTCTTATGCTTCAGGAATATACCCTTGGCAGCTATATGGAAGAAAGATTGAAGAGTGGGAGGTCAGGGGAGATGCTTGATATAAGGAAAACAATTAGGAGTGTATGGCAATGCTCCAGGCAAGTGGTAATAAGATCCTGGACCAGGGTGATTGTGGTATGTATAGAGAGGGAGAAAGATCCAGATACATAGAAAGAGAAATCACCAAGACTTGCCGACCCATTGGATATGAAGGCGACAGGGGAGGCAAGGCAGGGTAAGCAAGAGTGAAGAGTTGAAAACTACCTACACATTAAGAATGTAGATGACCAGAAGAATGGAGAGGCCATTAATAAAAATGGAAATTAGGAAAAGACTTTGGGGAATGGTAATGAGTTCTTTTTTCAACATTTGAGTTTGAGGTGTCTGTGGGATATGCCAGATAGAGATGCCCAGGAGGCAGCTAGAAATTTGAGACTAGAGCTGAGGAGAGAAATGACAGGTAGATATATTGACTTGGGAGTATTCTACAGAAAGATGGTGGCTGAATCCATGGGAGCTGATGATGCTAATAAAAAAAAGGACATAGAGAAGAAAGAACCCAAAAAATATATAAGAAATTAATAATTATGATAACTGCTAGCACTTATATAGTACCTATTATGTGCCAGGCAATATGCTAAGCATTTTACATATGTTAAATCATTTGATTCTCACAACAATCTTGTAAGGTAGGTGCTATTATTATCTCCCTATTATAGTTGAGGAAACTGAGGCAAACAGAGATTAAGTGACTTGCTCAAAGTCACACAGATATTAAGTGTGCAGCTCTAGCACTCTATTCATTGGGCCACCATTATAACAGTGGTGCACTGACAGTGATCGTGCAAAGGAGATAGGGAAAGATAGATCTGTCAATCATAGGACTACTGTTTGGTGTGGTAGGAAGATGGCTGAATGAACTACTGAGTTCTAATTTTCTTTATCTGCTGTACAAAAAAGAATGGTCTTTGGACTGGGAAGCACAGAACACACATTATTAACATGTCATTAAAATGCCAAATAAGTAAGAAAATGGGAAAAGGATACCCAGCTGCTCTCAATAAATTTGTCACCAAGCTCATACAAACTAGGAAGCAGCATGAAAGAATATTGAACATGGAGTTAAAGGGCCTGAATTTGATTCCCAGCTCTGCGGCTTACTCCCTTAGGTTCACTTATGTCTCCAAGCCCCAGTTTCCTTTAAAATAAGTGTTGAAAGAAGTAGCCTTAAAGTTTCCTTTTGCCTCAATCAGTTAGACAAGCATCCATAGAGTACCTACCATGTGGTGGACCCTAGAGGTACAGAGAATGAACTGAAAAAGTGTCTGCTATCAAGGTGCTTATATTCTAAGTGCCTTAAGGCACTGATATTCATGATTTATTAACTACACTTACAAATACTGGGATGTGGGGGAAGCAACCTTACAGATGTGATTGTTGAACCATTGTCAATAATCTAGCTACCTCGGAGGAGAGCTGATATACTCTAACAACAGAAATGCACAAATATTTTTATTTTTCAAAAGGGGGAAAGAAGCGGCTACTTCAAACTATGGGCCAGAGAGCTTGTTGTCAATTTCTGATAAAATGGTAGAATGGATGACTGAAAGGACTGCTTATGAATACTTTGAAATAGAGAAAGTGATCACTAAAAGGCAGCATGAGATCATTAGCAACAAGTCATGCTAGATCAACCTCATTTTTTTACAGAAAGTTTACTAGAACAAATCAGCAAAGTGCTTGACAAAATGTTTCTATGCTCTTGTAGATAAGATTAATTCGTATAAGGTGAATGATAGTGTAACATTGTGGAGTCAATTTAAAGGAAGGGTTCTAGTGAAGACAGCTGGACAGTACAATGGATAGAGGGCTAGAGTTGGAGTCAGGAAGGCCATTATCACATGCTGACTAGCTTGTGACCCTGAACAAGCCATTTCACTTTTATCTTCCTCAATTTCCTCAACTGTGAAATAAGGGCATCTACCTCTCTGAGTTACTGAGGCAAAAATGAAATACTACTTGTAAACCTTAAAGTGTTATTATTATGCTAATGAAGTGTTCTAGGGCTATCTTCAACCCAGGTCTTTTTTACTTTGTAATCAGTGCCAGGTGAAAGAATATATGCCATACTTTCTAAATGTGTGAAATAAATGATCAACGCATTGCATGGTCAAATAAAAATCTAAAAAATTCTCAACAAGTCGTGATACTGGTACAAATCTTAAAAGATGAACATTAATAGGCATTAAAAATTCTGAATTTAGATTTTTTTTTTTAAATCAGATGCATGAATATGGAACTAGGAAGCCATTGCTAGGAAGCATTTCATATGAAAAAGACTTCATGGAGAATAAGCTCAGTATGCCAGCAGTATGATTTGGCAACTCAAAAAGTTATTGCAATCCAAGGCTACATTAACAGAAGTCCTGTGTCCAGATCAAGGAAAATGATAGGTCCGTTGCAGTTTGCCTTTCATGATCAGAACATATTTGGAGTCATGAATCCAGTTTTGGTCACCACCATTTTAGTGGAGACATTGAGAAGCTGAAGTGTGATCAGAGGTCTAAAGAAACCATACCAAAGACTTCTAAGCAGATAAAATGATCTATTGAAAGAATGAGGGTACCTCATCTGAAGACGAGAGGGTTTAGAAGAGCTATGAAAGAGGTCTTCACATTTTTAAGGGATAAATACGTGAAAGAGAAATTAGACTGGTCCTGTTTGCCTCCTAACAACAGGATTAGGAGCAATGAGTGAAAATTATAGGAAGGTAGAATGGGATGCTTCAATGGGTAGTGACCAACCTCTCAGAGGCATTCAAGCAAAAGTTGAATGACCACTTCATTGGAGTTGTCTTATACAGGACTTATGAGTTGACGAAATGTTGGACTAGATGACCTCTGCTATTCCTGTCATCCTATATTTACAATTTTATCATATTCTGTCCTACTTAGAATCCAGAAAAATTCTTCCTTCTTTCTTCTTGTTAGTTCATTCAAGGAGTTAACACACTTTTGTTAAATGCCTTGCATTAGGTGCTGGGGGATACAAAGGAGGAAAAAAATAATCCTTACTCTCAAGAAATTTATATTCTAATGGGGGAGGCAGTATGGATATAAATAGGTACATACAAGGTGTGTTCAGAGTAGATAAAAAGGAAATTTGAAGAGATAGCTCCAGAAGCTGGGGGGATTGTGAAAGGCTTATAGAAGATGGGTTTAGAACTGAGTCTTGATGGAAACCAAGGATTCTATGAGGCAGAATGAAGGAAGAAGAGGATTCTAGGCATGGAGGGCAGCTGGTGCAAAGACATAGATACGAAAGATAAAGAAGCAGCTGATTAAACAGTGGATAGGGCTCTGTGCCTGGAGTAAGTGTCGTGTGACCTGAGTTGTGTGTGACCCTGGACAAGTCACTTTATCCCTGTTTGCCTCAGTTTCCTCAATTATAAAATAAGGATGATAATAATAGCACCTATCTCACAGAGTTGTTGTTGTGAGGATCAAATGAGATACTTAGAAAAAGCACTTAAAAATTTTTTTTTAGAAAAGCACTTAGCATAGTGCTGACACATAGTAGACATTATACAAAGGTTTATGGGTAGCTACATGGCACAGTGGATAGAATGCCAAACCTGGAGTCAGGTTTGAGCTCAAATCTTCCTGAGCTCAAATCTGGCCTCAGACATTTTCTATCTGTGGAACCCTGGGAAAACTACATAACCCTGGTTTGCCTCAGTTTGCTGAAATGTAAAATGAGTTGGGGAAAGAAATGGCAAATTGCTCTGGTATCTTAGTCAAGAAATCCCAAATGGGATCATAAAGAGTCAGACATGACTAAAAAACAGCTGAAACAAACAACAATAAATGTTTATTCCCTTGTGGACAAGGAAAAGTAAGAAAGTCAGTTTGACTAGCTAACAGAGAGATGAAATACAAAGGGTATGGAAAAACTACAAAGGAAGAATATAATTGGGAGATAACAGGGTATACTGGCAAGATCACTGAACTAGCCAAGAGTCAGGACTCCGGGGATCTAGTTTTGGGTCTACCACTAATTAGCTGTGTGATCTTAAGCAAATTACTTCATTTGTTTCTCAGGCAAATCACTTTTGTCTGAGCCCTAGACTTCTCATCTATAAAATGAGGCGATTGGAATAAGTAATCCTCATTATCCCTTCCAAATCTCAGTTGTCTTACCCAGCAATCTGCACTTCTAAAAGTTCTAAATTTCACTGTCCACATTATATAGCCATGACCAAAGGCCAGGAACACTTTGAACATTCAGTCATCAATGTTTCAGATGTACTGGCATATTGATGCCCCAGACAGAGCCTGTTCTTGCCTGCCCAGAGACTGCCTTTGCAGTCTCTAATCATAATTAAAAATCAGTACAAAATCAAAATAGAACATTTAAAAAATAGGAGGCACAATTTATATTTTTTTAATTTAACAAATGCTTTTCTAACCTTTTTTCTATGCAGATATGGTAATAATTGAGAGGAAAACCTGACTTTTGTGCAATGTCATAGTGGATATAAAGTCTGGTAAGACCATTCAGATGCTCTTACCCACTAAATTTGAGGCCTCTTCTGAATATGAAGCTCAGACAAAATGCTTTCCCTGGCCTCAACTCAGATCCATTCTGTATATTAGCATGAGCAAGGAACATCCTCTCCTTGGCCCTACGTTTGGTACCTGAGTATTAATATTGCCATCATCCAGATACTCTTTTAATAGGAAAGACAGCAGTATATCTCACATGAGATCCAAATATATAAAGTACAATTTATGTCTTTTTCTTGGTTATAAATAGCATAGCACATCTCAGTACGTGACTCCATTAAAGGCAATTCATTTGTGCTTTCCAACAGCTTTTCCTTCTCGTACAACTGTGCTAGAACAGTACAAAAAATATACCAATCCAGTAACCCCTCTGGTTCAGAGGGCTGTGACCTATTTGGGGCTGCTACGTGCCTCAAGAGAGAATGAGGAAAAATTAGAATTTAAATGATGAAAGACTGAGAAAAAAAAGACCCTATTCCCTTGAGTTTTTCTACTGTTCACACATAGGAGGTGAGGGGGAGGAGAGAATCTCTGAGACTTCTTAGACAAAAAAAAAAGGTTCTTGAAGAAAGTTAAAAAATCCTTTTCCTGAGATATTTTATTAATAACGATAGTAATTCTGTAGTTATGATTAGAAAGTGGCAAAAAAAAAAAATGGAGAAGAGTCACCACAAGTCACTTGGTTCTCATATTGTCTACAACCTGCTTTAACTGTTAAAACCCTTAACAATTTTAATTCCAAAAGCATTAACTTGACACCAACAGTACCAGAGGGATTTATTGAATCCACTCCTACTTTTATAAAAACCAGAAAACATAAAAGAAATTACAGAAAGGTGTCTCACATAAATTGGTTTCTGATCATGTGACCAAAGAGAATAAGAAATAGCATTGTATAGGAAAACAGTAGGAGTGACATAGAGTTGAAAGGGATTTTAGAGGACATTTAGTCCAACTGTCACCTTTTTTAGATGAGGAACCAAGGCCCAGAGACTTAGTCACTTATGTGATTTGTCCAAGGTCACACAGCTAATAAATGTGAGATGGGATTTGAACTTTCTGATTCTAAGCCCAACATTTTACCACCTATTCCATCATGCTTCTTCAAAGGAATATAATGCGAGCAGCTACACCTGGTTTAGTTGGTTATAGCAAATTTAGAGAAATCAGAGAAAGGCAGGAACTAGCCACAAAGGACCAGTGGGTGTCATAAAACAGCCACAAAATGCTGTGTGTAGCAAATTGAGGTAGCTATTTCTGTAATGTGTCCATTTTTTAAAAATCTGTGTCAAATCCATGAAAATCCATCCTGTTTTGAATCGTAGCTATTGCTATTACCTCCACTCCATACGTTACTTTTGGTGCCTGGCCCCTGTGCCAATTAGTTCAAGTCACAGTTACCAACTCTGGCTTCTCACACCTTTTGCCTCTAACAATACAGCAGCTTTTCAGCTATAGCCCTCCCTGGTGTCTCAGGCAGAGAGGGTTCAGTCTAGCAAAACAGAATCTGCTCAGGCTCAGCATAGAGCAAATCCTGTGCTCAGCTCTGCTCTTGGCCACTGTTTTACTACTTTCTCAGCAAATGCCTCTTTCTCAGCTCATGCAAACTGGGAACGGTGATGGGTACCCTCCAACATCCATCCAGATAATCAGAAATTTAGGTTCAGAATCCCATACTGCAACAAGCTGAGCCAAGCAATATAATTCACTCCGAGGGCCTGCTCTCTTGTTAGTCCAGAGAGGTCCAGGACATTTCCCACCTTTACAATCCCCAATCACATGTGAAAATAAGTCCAAAAATAAATAAATAACATGAGGCAGGTAGGTGGCACAGTAGATAGAGTACTGGCCATAGAGTCAGAAAGACTCGTCTTTCTAAGTTCAAATCTGACCTCAGACACTTGCTAGCCATATGACCCTGTTTGCCTCAGTTTTCTCATTAGTAAAATGAGTTGGAAAAGGAAATGGTAAGGCATTCTAGTATTCTTTGCCAAGAAAATCCCAAATGGGGTCATGAAGAGTCAGACACGACTGAAACAGCTGAACAACAACAAATAAAAACAAAACAGAACATTTAAAAAAGTGAGACATGATCTGATTTTTTTAAACAGATTCTCTCATTCATACATATCAACTGTTTGATTATAAGCCTAGATGAACTCTAC
This sequence comes from Notamacropus eugenii, assembly GCF_028372415.1. Taxonomy (NCBI): domain Eukaryota; kingdom Metazoa; phylum Chordata; class Mammalia; order Diprotodontia; family Macropodidae; genus Notamacropus; species Notamacropus eugenii. The sequence continues at coordinate 403,778,643 of NC_092873.1, forward strand.
TCCCAACTCCTGAGGAAAACTAGCAGTTAAATGCTCACCCCCCTCTCAAATTTTTTTGTTTGGTTGCTGATTTTGTCAGGTTTGTTACCCAAAGAAAGCTATCTCTGGGTCTCTGCAGCATGGCAAAGGAGATAGGGCCTTGGACTTAGCGTGCAAGACCCGAATTCAAATCTAGTCTCAGACACTGCTAGCTTCATGACCTTGGTGGATCCATTATCTTTTCTATGCCTTAGTTTCATCTATAAAATTATGAGGTTGGACAATGGCCTCAAAGGTTCCTTCCAGCCCTAAATCTATGATTCTACATTTCTCTGAAGGAGGGACCTACTATGTGCCAACGTGCTTAACAAATATTATTTATTAATGTGCCAGGTATTTAATAAATATTCTCTCATTTTATCCTCTCTCTATATGATTATAATATTATAAATAAAATTGATTGACATTGATAAATAATATTATAAATATGTAATATAATTATATCTTCAATACAACTATCCTAGGAGGTAGGTATTATTATCATCCCCACTTTGCAGATGAGGGAAATGAGGCAGATGTGACTAGTCCAGGGTCATCACATAGCTAGTTAAGTGTCTGAGACCAGATATAAACTCAGGTCTTCCTAGCTCTAGGCCCAGTACTCTATCCACTGAGCTACCTACCTACCTCTGAAAGAGGTATGAAAGGATGGGATCAAATTCTGAGTCTGCCACAGATTCAAGTTACTTTAACTGGACAAGGTAACACAACTTACCATTTACAAGTCACTTTACCTCACTGGGCCTGATGTCAAGCTGTACATAATATATAATATCATGAACTAGGACCTATGAGTTCCTCTCCAACCATGAGAAAGTCACCAACAGATAAGGCAGATGGCTGTTAAGCCATAGCCTACTTAAGGGATGAGTGCCCCCTGAGAACTGATTCTAAGGGTTTCCTACAGGAAATCTGAGGTGCTTCCCATAATATATTTTGTAGCACCTGCCAAGCATCAGATCCACCCATTAGTTCTACAAGGGAGAGGGCTGTACAAGAAAGGCTGATTGAGGACGTCCATTAAAATAAATCAATACTGACAAACCAATTTGAGGAGAATTTGGTGGGCCAACATTGAACTGATAAGACTAAAAGGCCCTATCTAATTTCAGCCCATAGGGGCACACCTCAATTTTCAATCAGGTAGACTACAGTCTGTGAGTTGTATCTATCCTATAACACAAATCAAATTATTCCCCTGATACTAGGTACAGAAGACCTCATGAAGCTCTAGAAGGGCTGGCCCAAACTAACACTGTTATTGACTGAATGAACTTAAACACTGCCACACTCTGTACCACAGAGTGACAGGTCACTGAAAAGCAATATTAATGAAGGAGTCATAAAGGAGAAAGGGTGCTTCTTCTAGAAACATATCCCATCACACCAACCAACATCTCATCTGATCCTGCCTTTCTACCCTGAAACGCAAGAGGAACTCCTACTTGAAGGATAGGCTTTCATGGACGCAGTCAACTTTGGGGATGTTGTTTCTCGTTCTTCATTCACAAAGAGAACCAACGACACCAGGAGGGTGATGTCTTGACTTGCAAGTGAATTAAATCTAAGTGAGGCAGAGCTAAGCAAGGTCATCAGCCTCCCTTTCTCCTCCCGATAACTTTCGGGATACAGAGCTGGACTAGTGCAAGCAGATACCAATATAGTCTTTGATGAGCTAATGGTCGTTGGTCAGTTAACAAGAATTGATTAAGTTCTTACCATGTGCCAGGCACTATGCCAAGTGCCAGGGATATAAAGACAAAGACAATCCCTGCCTTCAAGGAGTCCATAGTCTAACGAGGGAGACAACACTTAAATAACTAAGTATTTATAAGACATGTACACTGTACATGAAGATAATTCAAAGGGAGAAGGCATTAGCAGCTGGGGAGACTAGGAAGGACCACTAATAGAAAGTGGGATTTGAGCTGAATCTCGAAGGAGCCAAGCAAGTTGAGAAGTGGAAGTGAGGTGGCAGAGCATTCTAAGCAGGGCAACCTCCAGGGCAAAGGCACAGAGATGGGAGATGGAATATCATGTTTGAAAAAGTACAACTTCAACAATGCAATCTATGTGGGGTGTGTGGAGGGCAGTTTGGGTGGTGGCAGCCAGTTCTTACGATCGGGGACAGTGACTAAAAATACTAAACAATCTGAGGGTCATGTAGAAGAAAACGGGCTACTTGGTCCACTGAACTTCTTATCATCTTGTGGATTAGATGAATGACTCAGCATGTCAAACATTTCTTGAGTCTCAAGGCCATCCTATTCTGCTCTTTACATAATTGTCAGAATCTCAGGGCAGGTAGTTTAAGGGGCAGCAGAAAAATCTGACACCAGGAGTTCCCTTTCCTCTTTGTCTATCCTCTACCATCTGCCTTGTCACTGACTCCTAAGGTCCTCAAGGCCTTACCATCTGTCCTGTCTCTTTGCCCTGCAGCTCTCAGCACCATCATCGAACCTATTTATATGACTCCTGGGCCTTGTTATCCAGCCTGATACTGCACATTTAGGAATTTAGGGCCTTTCCATTTGCCCTGCAGCTGATCATTTTTTTCAGGCATTATTTGCCCCAATTAGTATGAGCACCTTAAGAGCAGGAACTGTCTCAGATTTTCTGTTTACAGTCCCAACACTGAGCACAGTACTTGGCACATAGTAAGTGATTAATAAATACTTTATCATTCATTCATTCTTTGGTATGTGCCAGGCTGCCATGAACAATTCACCACACCTTATTACTGTGATAGATTAAGCACCATCAGTGTATAGGCCCTTGGGCAAAGCATTGGACACAGTCTTTCAAGCTATCTTTTTCAAAAAGTTGACAAGATGTGAGCTAGACAATAGTGTGTGTTTGTCCATTGCCGAAGAAGACCATGCCATCGGAGAAATGACTCCATGACTTGCACTTGACTTTGTTTTGAGTGAGGGAGATTACACAGGTAACCAGCCTCACTTCTCCAGAGCCAACTGAATCCAGTGACCAGATATTCATCAGGATGACTGAAGATGACCCAGGATGAGGCAATGGGGGTTAAGTGACTTGCCCAAGGTCGCACAGCTAGTGAGCGTCAAGTGTCTGAGGTGAGATTTGAACTCAGGTCCTCCTGACTCCTGCACTGGTGCTTTATCCACTGCATCACCTAGCTGCCCTAGATAATAGCATAGTTGTATGGATTCAGAACCAGTTTAAAGAGTACAGCATTCACTGATGGTTGCATGTCAGCATGGAAGGAGGACTCTAGTAGAGTACCAAAGGGATCTAGGCTTTGCCCTGTACAGTTTAACATTTTTATCACAGACTTGCTTAAAGGCATATACACACTCAAAAAATGGGCCAGTAACACACATCTAGGAGGGATAGGCAACACTTTAGATAGTAGCCAAGATCCAAAAAGGTCTTAGTAAGCTAGTATATTAGGTCAAATGTAGTAATGTAAATTTTAATACAGATGGATGAGTGATTTTAAAAAGCATTTAAGTGCTTACTATGTGTCAGGCATTGTTCTTAAGGAGTTTACATCCAATCCAGTCAAATTAACCTCCCTACTCTCTCACACTCAATGCCCGGTCTTCTGCTCCACGCCCTTGATTTGCAGTTGCTTTATTCCTGGAATGTAGTTTCTCCTCACTTTTACCTCTTAGAATTTCCACCTCTTATTTCCTTCAAAACTCAGCTTAAGCACTGTCTTTTCCATGGAGCTTTTACTGATCTATCCCAGCTACTAGTTCATTCCCCCTAAAAAAAAGAAAAGAAAATCTTGGATTTGTTTTGTATATACTTATATATGAATTTGTTTTGAAAATATTTATATATGCTCATTTATGAATCTCTTGTTCCTCCCCCCCAGTAAGATGGCAAGGACTTTTATTTTTGCCTTTATATCCCCAGCATCTCACATGGTATCTGGCACTTAGCAAGTGTTTAATAAATAAATGTTTGTGCATCAACTGATGGCAAGGAAAGAGAATGCACACAGGAAGAGGAATGGTGGCCAGGAAAGGGAGTTTCAGACTACAGAATTACAGGGACTGTGAGTGGAGCCCTGGGGCATCCTTTCTAGCATCAGTGGTGAGAACTGATTTGACTACTGATCACAGAGAAAAGAATGGATGAGGGGATGGCAGGGGGTCAAGGGGGACACAGAAGGACAGATGGTAAAATGTACTGGTAGGCTCTGCTTCCTTGTGGCTAAATGAAGCATGGTCTGGGGACAGCTAGAAATGGTGGGTTCAGGGAGTTCAGGCTCATTCACTCACCCATTAGAACAGCTCAGCCCCAGGGCACAGTTCCATGGCAGAGAGAATTAACAACCAGAGGGAGGTAGGGCATGGTATCTGGAGGTCAAGTCAGGAGGATAGCTATTCTGTGTGGAATGAAAGGGGATGGTTACAGGGAAGATAGCAATATTCCTGGATAGGTACTAGTTTTCTGAGGCTAGCCTACACGTACAGCATGGTTGGGGACTATCTAGGTGTAGTTGCATAAACATAGGTAGATGATGATATATTTAAAGAGGAAGGAAACTTAAAATGGCCATTTCATCCAAATCCCTTCCTTTCAAAGGTGAGGAAATTGAGTCCTTAGGAACCTGAGTCACTTTCTCAAGGTCACACAATTAACTGTCACAGAATCAGGATTATAAGTCAAACATTTTGAACTAAATCCAACATTTCCTATTATGCCACATTGCCTTCTCAAGTCTTAGCCTTAAGAAAGGTTAAAATCAATTTTCAAAAGTACAAGATGGGGAAAATATGGTTAGAAAGTGATTCCTCTGAAAAAGATTTAGGAGTTTTCCTATATTATGAGCCCAATATAAATCAAAAGTATTATATGTCAACCTGACAAGTTAATGTGATCCCAGGCTTCATTGAGAGGCAATTTCAGGAATGAGAGCAGTGATAGTCCTGTTATACGCTGCCCCATTATGTTCAGACCAGTCTTCCCATTTTAGGAAGGATGCTGATAAGCTGTAGAAAGTTCGAAAAAGGGCTACCCAGATGGTCAAAGACTTTGATTTCAGACCAAATGAACTTAGAAACTTAGAGAAGAGTTCTATTTGAAGGGCTGTAATGGGGAAAAACCATTCAAATTATTCTGCTTCATAGGGAAGTACTATAGGCAATGGGTATAAGTTGCCAAGAAATGAATTTAGATTTGATGTCAAGAAAAGTTTCCTAACAATTTGTTGTTGTTGTTGGGTTTTTGTTTTTTTTTTTTTTTTTGGTTGTGTCTGACTCTTCATGAACCCATTTGAGGCTTTCTTGGAGTGGTTTGCCATTTCCTTTTCTGACTCACTTTACAGATGAGGAAACAAAGGCAAATAGGGTTAAGTGACTTGCCCATAGTTACACAGATCGTAAGTTTCTGAGGATGGATTTGAACTCAGGAAGATAAGTAAGTCTTCCTGATTCAGGGCCTGACATTCTATTCACTGGACCACCTACCTGCTCTCCCAATAATTAACTTTCCTGAAAAGTGGAATGGGCTGCCTCAGGGCATGCTAAGCTTCCCCCCCCCCCACACACACACACACACACACATACACACACTGGAGACCTTCAAGTAAAGGCTTAGATGAACACTTATTAGGGTATGATATAGGGAAAATTTTTGACTAGACATCAACTAGATTATGGTACCCATGAGGTTCCTTCTTCTCAGGTCCCTCCTACCATGAGGTTTTGGAATTCTAAGAAGCGTCTCCATCCAGACCCTAAGACTTCAAAATTACTCTGATTCTTAGTGTTTCCATCCTCTAAGTCATATTTATTCTGCGATCTCACTAAGAAGGAGATGCAGGAGGAAAATGTGCACAGGGGTCATATCTGTTTTCTCCCCTCTTCTGCCAGCACCCCCATATTGTTCAAAGAAGGGGAAAAAAGAATGGGACCAGAGCCAAGCCATCCAGTACTATCATATTGGAGATCAGTACCCTTACCACTCAAGCACAGAATTGCTGCATTCTAGGTGGAGGCAGCTAGGGGGCTCAGTAGCTAAAGCCCTGGGCCTAGAGTCAGGAAGATCTAAGTTCAAATCTACAGTCAATAGCTATGTGACCCTGGGCAAGTTACTTAACTTCTGTTTTCCTTAATCCATTGGAGAAAGAAATGGCAAACCATTCCAGTGTCTTTGCCAAGAACATCCCATAGTCAGCATTGTCATGCTATAGTCCATAGAGTCACAAAGAGTTGGACACAACTCAACAACACCAAAAGGTATATCAAGCAATTACCTTTACCAAACTACATCTGTGTGAGGGTCGTACTCCTATTCAGGTCTGAGAGGAGGGCACGAATGGAAGGTGGCATTTCTGACTAATGAGAGACAATTCAGATGTAGAGTTCTGTAATGTGGACAAAATGCAATGCTCCTGCACTTTCCCTGTGATTTATGAATTCAGTGATTGGGGAACATAGCTCAGCAACATTTCCATTTCCTCACTGGACTTTGATCAGCAAGGCACCTTGGTAGTAATTTAGGACCAGAACTGTGATTTCATCAGCATGGGGAACTCCCATTATGGAAACTCATTCCATCTATGCACAATATAACTCATGAGTGATTTAAAGCTTCAGAGAATTGTGGCTTGCCCAAGGTCACACACAGACACAGATACAGACATAGACACACATGTGTCTATACATGTGTGTATATATATATACATACATATGTGTGTATATATATGTACATATATACATCAGAAGCAGAATCTGAACCAGGTCTTCCTGATATAGGGCCAAGCCTCTATTCACTAGGATATACTTCATTTTTCTACTAATAATTATTATAACTGACATTTATGTAGCATTTTAAGGTTTGCAAAGCACTTTACATACCATGTCTTATTTGAGTCTCACAACAGTCCTGGGAGGTAAGTGCTACAGATATTATTAGCTCTTTTTTGGGGAACAGAGAAATAAAGCAGTTTGTCTTTGGTCACATAGTTTGTGAGTGCCAGAGACAGGATTCAAACCTCGGTGTTTTCTGCCTGTAAGTATGGTGCCTTTTCACTACCTCAAACTCTTGGGGAAAAAATAGCTAATTAATACTTCTCATGGGAGCAAAACACTGGGTTGGAAGGATGGGGGGAAGTATCAGATACCCATAAATTAGGGAATAGCAGAACAAACTGTAGCACATGAGGGTTATGGAATATTACTGTGCCACGTCACATGGTGAATATGAAGACTACAGAGAAGCAGAGGAGGAGATGGATGGAAAGTGGCATTTCTGACTAATGAGAGACAGTTCCTTATCAGTGTCCCCATCCCTCTACGAACACTTTGAAAAGTAAGCAGAACCAGGAAAACAACGTACAACTACAGTAATGTCAATGAAAAATTTTTAAATGACTAGTTTGGCTCTTAAAAAAGAGAAATGAGAACATACTTCCTTCCCTCATTTGCAAAGGTGAGGGGCTTTGGGTGTGGAAAACTGCATATATTGCTGGATTTGATCGACATGCTTTTTAGGTTTTATTTCCTCTCTTTTTTATTCTTTATTCTAACTATTTCCGAGTTGGGGAGGAGAAAGGACTACATGGAAGCATAAAGATGATGTTAAAAGTAAAATATAGTAAAAACAAGATTTAAAGCCCTCCAAAAAGTAAGTTATTTTTAAAGAAAAATAGCTATTGAGAAAAGGGGAAATTTGAAGGGAAGCCCCCTAATATCTAGAACATAATAATGATATCTAAATTTCAGAATGCATGAACTTGTAAAAGTGAAGGTAACAACCCAATGGAGAGCACCTACAACAACCAGGGACCCACAGTTAATTGGGAGATTTGTTATTAATTCTATGTTTTTTCAGCCCGGACTAGGGCCCTTAAGAACTTGTTAAGCTCCCAAAGGCTCTTCCTCCCTCCCTCTCTCCCTTCCTTTCTCCTTCCCGCTTTCCCTCCCTTTTTTCCTTCCTTCCTTCCTTCTTCCCTCCCTACCTCCTTTCCTTCCTTCCTTAATTCTTCCCATCCTCCCTTCTTCCCTCCTTCCCTCCCTCCTTTCCTCCCTTCCTCCCTTTCTTCCTTCCTGGCAATCCCCTGGATTCCCTCTTACAAAAACTGTCCTTATGGGACTCTTAGGTATTTCATCACAGCTTCAGTACTAACACAATCAAAACTAAGGAAGTCATTATGGAGGAGACAAAAGCCTTCAATACAACAGAACGTGTAATCCTATACTATACCAGCACATCCACCCATGTACTCTGGCTGTGCATAAATTTTTCACAGACACTATCAGTCACAGAAAAGAAATATCTGAAAATGGAGGGGGGGAAAGACCTGCTAGCAATTAAGCCAATGTTTGAGGCTTACAGTAAGTCAACTAGGATTAATCTGGTAAAGCACAGATGAGAAAACTGGGACCCAGAAAGGCTAAAGGATTGTCCCCAAGGTCATACACAGTTAATAAATTGCATAAACAGGATTTAAATCCAGATGCTTTGTTTTTAAATTCCATCCCTTTCTTGTTATTCTTTATACCCCACCAAATTAAGCCAGCTGAGCTACATAAGAAGACGGTACTTTTGAGAGGAGGAGTTTACTTGTTGTTTCTTTTTTTTGGTTTGAGCCTGTCTGAGTCTCCCTATTTCTTCTAGGCTAGAATTTCAAGAACCATTCACAGGCCCATTCACAATATTGATCAGCATAGAAGCTTTGACCAGCTTCTCTGTTTTCTGATCAGGATTCACATTAACCTTTGTGATATAACCTATTCAGCCAAAATCCATGGAAAGTCTGAAAGGAATAGATCAGTACCCTACGTTCGCACATTAATTCTAACTTTTTTTTCAAAAAGACCTTCTATATCTATGCTCTAATTTGAACTTCATAGTCCATTAGCATAGAGTAGGTATTATCTCCATATTACAGATGAGGAAATTGAGACCAGAGATGTTAACTGATCTACCTAAAGTCACATGTCTAGATAATAGAAAATCTAAGAATGAAATCTAGATTTCAAGATATGTTCCATATTATGATAAATTAATCTAGTTCTGTGACAATAGAACCCTAAACTACAATCCTGATGCTTCCTGAGCTTTTGCTGACCTTAATTTGGTGCATACAGGTCCAAACTCCTTCAAATTGCCCCTCCTTCCTCTAGTAGTTAATAACTCGGTCAATAAACATTTATTAAGTACTTATTAGGAGGGAGTTCAGTGGCTCAAGTGGGCTTGAGCACTGAACCTAGAGTCAGGAAGACCTGAGTTCAAATCCAGTCTCAGAAACTTACTAGCAGTGTGACTTTGAGCAAGTCACTTAGCCTTCTTTGCCTCAATTTCCTCTTCTATAAAAATGAGCTGGAGAAGGAAATGACAAACCACTCCACTATCTTTGCCAAGAAAACCCCACATGGGGTGATGAAGGATCAGACATGACTGAAACACCTGAACAGCAAGAACAAAAGTTCTTTATATGTACCAGGCACTGTGCTAAGTTCTGGTGATACAAAGAAAGAAAATGGAATCCCTTCCCTAAAATAGCTCTCATTCTTAAGGGGAAAGTAATTCTAGAGGGAAAGCACTTGTTAGAGGAGGAAAGTTTGGGAATCCAGGAAAAGTCTTTCATAAAAGCCAAGGAATCTGGGAGTCAGAGGTGAGAGGGCAGAGTGTCTCAGCCATGGGAGACAACTAGAACAGACGTGCAACATGGGGAGATGGCATGGGCTGTGTGAAGAAAAACAGGTATGGCAGCATATCCAGGTCATAGAATACTTGACAAGGAGACAAGTCTAAAACCACTGGAATGGTTGGAAGGGATAAGATTTAAAGGGATTTAAATACCAAACAAAAGATTTATAGTTGATTTTACAGGTATTAAGGAGCCACTGGAATTTATTGAGTAGGAGGTGATGTGGTTAGACTTGTGCTTTAGGAAAATCACTTTGGCAACTGAATGCAGGATGGATGGACATAGGGTGAGATGTGAGTGGAAGAGATGAATTGAGAGGCTTTTGCAGAGATACAGGTGAGAGGTGATATGGACCTGAAGTTGAGTAGTCTCTGTGTGAATGGCCAGAAAGGGACATATCAGAGATATATGGTAAGGATAATTGGCAATGTCTAATGATAGACTAGACTGTGGGGTGAGTTTGAGTAAAGAATAAAAGATGACAATGAGATTGTAAGTCTGGGTGACTAGAAGGACTTGTCCTCAATTGTAACAGGATATATAAGAAGAGGGGAAAAGATGAGTTCTATTTTGGACGCTGAGTTTAAGATCATACAACTCAAGATATTCAAAGGCTGTTGTTGGTGATTTAGGATTGAAACTCAAGAGAGATATTAGAGCTGAATATATAGATCAAAGAATCATCTATAGTAGCAAAGAGTTGGAAACCAAGGAAATGTCCATCAAATGAGGAATAGTTCAACAAATTGTGGTATAAGGAGGAAATGAAAGAATACAGCATGGTGGCATAGTGAATAGAGTGCTGGACTTGGAGTAAGTCCAGACTCAGACATTTAAGGGATAAGGACCATAGGGAAGTCAATTAACCTCTCTCATCTCAGTTTCCTCATTTGTAAGATAGAGATAATAATAGCACCCACTGGGGCAGCTAGGTGGTACAGTGGATTGAGTATTAATCTTGGAGTCAGGAGGACCTGAATTCAAATCAGACCTCCCATACTTACTAGCTGTATGACCCTGGGCAAGTCACTTTACCCCAATTACCAAAATTAAAAAAAAATAGTACCTACCTCACAGGGTTGTTGTGAGGAACAACTGAGATAACACAAATACTGTAGCTCACAAACATTAAAGAAGCACAAAATATTAGCTATTTTACTTTTGCCTAATTATTAGTATAATTTATGGTGAATGTAAAAAACTTAGAGAAGCATGGGAAAACTTAAATGAACTGATACAAAATGAAGTAAGCAGAACCAAGAACACAGCAAACATAATGACTACAACCTCCTGAGCATTGTATCATTGAAATGACCAAGCTTCCTCCTGAAGAAAATATAAGAAAATATGCCTCTCAACTTTCTTTGCAGAAGTGGAGGACTTTATCTGAAGAATTCTGCCTAGGTGGCATAGTAGGTAGAGCGCTGGACCTGTAGTAAGGAAGATCTGAGTTTAAATCTAGCCTCAGAGACTTACTATGTGACCCTGGACAAATCACTTAACCTCTGTTAGCCTCAGTTTCCTCATTTGTTAAAATGAGGATAATAATGGCACCTACCTCTCAGGGTTATTGTGAAGACTGAATGAGGTAATACGTGTAAAGTGCTTTAAAGTATCTGGCACATAGTAAGAGTTATGGTATAACATTATGGCATAAATGCTAGTGATGGTGAAGATGAGGAGGAGGAGGAGGATGATTATTTTAGGCTTTAACAATTCTCTGTTTAGTTTGGTTAAATTGTTTTTTCTTCCCTTTCTTTCTTATTCTTTGTTATAGGAGATTACTTTCTGTGTAGGGGAAAGGAGGAAAATAGAGAGAAATTAAGGTAAGGTAAAAACAAAAGATATTGATAACAATTTTAAAGAAATCATTGGCCCCTTCTGTGAGAGTATTTTCAGTAGAGGGGTGGAGATGGAAACCAGATAGCAAGGGGTTAAAGAGTAAACAGGCATGAGGAAGCAAAGGCAACCAGTATAGACTAAGACTACCCTTATCTAGAAGTATAGTGGTGAAAGGGAAGAGAGATGAATGGCAGTAAGTGAAGTCTTTTTGAGGATAAGGGAGACGAGTATATTTGTAGGCATCTAAGGAAATAAAAAGATAGGAAGAGATTAACACTGACAAAGATAGGAATGATTGACAGGCTGAGTCCCCATAAGGTATAGAAGGTGAAGGGATCAAGGGCATGAATAAAGAGGTTATCCTTGACAAATAAATGGGTTATCCTCATTCCCTGAGATTGGAGCAAAGGAGGACAAGTCAGGTAAAGTTTTTAGAGGTTTTGAAGAGTAGAGAAGGAAAAATAAAGATGCTTCTATTGGATGGCCTTAATGTAGTAATAGTGGGGAAAGATTATTTTTTATGAAAAATAAACCTCCAAGGTTTATTTCACCTCCAAAGTGATTTATTCCCCCCGGCTGTAGCCTTGTGGCCTTTTATTCATTGGGTAACTACAACATCCCTACCTTATAAAAACTTTGTCTTAAAGGTAGCTGGTATGTGTGTATATATATATATATATATATATATATATATATATATATATATATATATATATATATATGTATATATGTGTGTGTGTATATACACACATACATATGTGTATGTTCATGTATATATGTGCATGTATATCTACATATAGACACATGATACATATATGTATACATGCATGCAACAGATAAAATACACCAACACCCATGACCTTCTTACTGTTTAAGGTTCTTTGAGTTTGTGTGCCTAGACAACTGATGTAAGCACACAAGGAGGAGCTCTAGATGGCATTTGGCCCCACTGCATCTCACCAAACAACATTCACTCATCAATAGTATTTTTATCAAAGGAAAACACCTTGCTTGTACTTTCATTCAATACTCCCATGGTACCATCTCTGAGGTATCCTGTTCTTAAATTACTCTACTTCAGCACTGGTCATAAATGATTATCTCTGCACTTTATGTCCACTGTAAGCTGAAGACTTGCTTCCAGACTCAAGAGTCCTGGCAGGCTGCCCAAGCATGACTCCTTCCCCCACCTTCATGCCTTCTTTTGAAAAAAAAAAAAAAGCTTCACATTGATTGTGAAGATGCACTTTCTGGGACTTTGACAGATAATTAAATCTGCACAATGATTCTTTCTTCAGTGTAGACTCAACAGAAATCCTCAGCATCTGTGCCAAAGTGCATTCAGTGACTTTTAAAAGGTTCACTGCCATTCTGAATGTTCCATCTGTCTTGCACCAGACTATCAATGAATGTAGATTAGAGCCATTATAAGAAGAAGGAGGATGACGATTAGTGTTCCCTTCCTCCAGTCTTGGAATATTTTAGAATTTATAATTAACATGAGATAGCTCCAGTGCTGTGATAACCAATGAAAATAACTGTAGGGTTTGAAGTGGGTCTTTTTAATATGGACCTCCAAGTAATGAATCCAAGCTGATGATTCTGAGGGTCCATACTGAAAAATTCGCCAGGAGTCATGTCCATGTTGTTGATTGAGCTGAAGTATATTATTTCTTTATCCTCCTTACCAGAGAGTCCCCAGAGACTCTTCTAGCAGAGCTCATCTACCTTGAATAATGTCTCTATCCACTTCAAAGCAGATCGTTGGACTAAACCATTATGAAAAGGTAGGAGTTGCCAGTTTGTTTTGCACAGAATTCAGTCTGCAGCTAATCTGATTTTCTTTGTTTCTCCTCTCCCTGCTCTATGTATTTTTCTTTCATGTGCCAAAGACCCACTTACCAGAAGATGCTCTGATGAGTAAAATGGTTTTATATTGACCATCCTACAAACTAGAGATGTTAAATCTTTCCAACATGGAGGTAACAGGATAGACCTACCAGAAGCAGAGCTTGCCACTTTGCATTGTTCCTTGATTCAGGGTGATGGATCTGCATTGATCTATCCCCATTCTCTCGCATTTGCCTGGTGACCCATCCCTCAACAGATAAACACTTATAAAGTGTCCGCCATGTGCCAGGTAATAGCTCATGCCTACATAGTACTTTACACAAGTCAACTCATTTTATTCTCACAAGAATAGCACATGGGGAAGGTGATATTATAGTGTACAATTGAGGAAACTGAGGTTTAAGTGACTGATCCAAGGTCACACAGCTGGTATATGTGAGGAAGAATTTATATCTAAGTCTTCCTGACTCCAAATCCAGTGCTCTATTCACTACATTATGTTGTGTCTCAAGGACCAACAAATTTTCAAGAGACAATTGTACAGGGGCTAGGAGTACAATTTATAACCATGAAGCAGAACAAAGTTAACTGGTACTTAACGGGGATTGAAATCCTAACTTTGACCTCATGAGTACTTGGGTATAAGCAAGGAAGCTAAACTAGTCATGATGCTCTGTGACAATGTTTTATCATTTAATTTTTTTCCAATTACATGTAAAATAATTAATATTCATTTTTTAAATTTTGAGTTCCAAATTCTTTCCCTCCCTCCTTGCCCCCATTGAGAAGGCAAGCAATTTGATATAGGCTATACATATAAAGCCATGCAAAATATATTTCCATGTTAGTTATATTGTGAAAGAAAACATAGATCAAAAAATAAAAAAAAAAAAACACCAGAAAAATGGAGTAAAAAAAGTCTCTAACACTTCTTTCTCTGGAGATGAAGACCATTTTTCATATGTCCTTTGAAATTATCTCGGATCATTATATTGCCAAGAACAGCTAAGTCACTCACACTTGATCATTGTATGATGTTACCGTGTATAGCATTCTCCTGATTCTGTTCATTTCACTTTGCATCCGTTCATGTAAGCCTTTCCAGGTTTTTCTGATGGTATCCTGCTCATCATTTCTTATAATACAATAGTATTTCAACGCAATCACATACTGCAACTTCTTCAGCTATTCCCCAGTGGGTGGGCAATCTCCCTCAATGTCTAATTCTTTGACACCAGAAAAAAAGAGCTGTTATAAATATTTATATATACATATATATATGTACATGTATGTCCTTTTCCCTTTTTTATCTGATGCACTATCTTTAAGAACATATTAAACAATTAGTACAGTGTCAAGGGCTGATGTCTGGGTTTCAAAGAAGGATCCAAGGGATCTTTTTCTGGATCACTCATCTCATAGCCTAGAAGAGTAGAAACCACAAGTTCAAACTGATTTTTAAGGATGGATCTTCTCCCCCAAAGAATTCAATTTCATCAGCAAACATTTATTAAGGACTTACTGTGTACAAAGTAGGTAGCCTAGCGTAGCAGATAGACAGTTGGCATCAAAGCCAAGATGACTTGGGTTCTAGTCCCACCTCTACAAGTCATTTGACCACTTGGTAGAGTAGGCAACTCTCCTAACTCCTAAAGACCCTAACTTGCAGAGAAGACATTGACCTATATTGGTAAAGTGAGTCTCCTCTCCAAGATGTCGTGTCTGTCATAGCAGGGCCAGTGCCTATGCTTGTCCCTATGTACAAGGCACACAACTGGCTATCAGAAATACAAGAATGATATAGAAAAAGCCTTTATCTTGGAAATCCTGCAAACTAATGCAGGAAGAAGAAATAAACAATAATAATTCTATGACAGGAAAGAAGAAAGCAAAGATTCCAGGCTAAGTACTCTAGGAGATCTCAGGGAAACATCATCTCCTGGGCCTCATGGTGGTGAGGATACATTTCTCTGTCCTCAGTCTCTCACCACATTTCACTCATGTTCAGATTCCTGTGGGGATAGTCAGCAAAAACCTCATCAAGGACACAGAAGCTAAAGTGAGCACTGAAGAAAGGGAAGAATTTAAACAATCTAAGATGAGGAAAAGTCTGTTCCACCACAATGACATGAGCAAAAGCACTGTACTGGGAAAGGACCGAACAAGAATGGGGGTGGAGGTAGGGGTGGGGCAACAGAATAGTTGAGTTTGGCTGGAATTCAAAGTACACATTGGGAAATAGTAAGAATCCAGGCCAAATAGAGAAGTTGGAGCTGGATTGTGGAGTATCTTTAATGCCAGAGGCAGGAGCTCATACATAATTTAGCCACCAAGGGCCTCAATCCTTTCAAATGGTTCAACATCAGAAACTGATAAGATTGTATCAGTGGAAATGACATTAAAAAAAGAGGTATTGACATCTGCTTTGCCAAGACAGCCCAAGCACCACAGGACTTTTTCATATAACTAAAAACTGAGATCTTCCATATGTAGGATAGCAGAGGAGGGAATAAATATTTACATGGTACCTACTATGTGCCGGATACTTTGCTAAGTGCTTTTTACAAAAATTATCTCATTTGATCCTCACAATAACTCTTTGAGCTGGGTGCTATTATTATTCTGCATTTTACAGTTGAGGAAACTGAGGCAGGCAGGGATTAAGTGACTAACCCAGGGTCACACAGAAGCTAAATTTGAACTCAGATCTGCCTGACTCAAGGTCTAGGCCTCTATCCACTACTCAACCAGTTGTCCCATATTGTGTGTTGCATCCCCTGTTGGAATGTGATCTTATTGAGAGCAAGAATTGCTTTGCTTTTCTATTTAATAATAATGCTTTATGCATTCATTCACTCAGTAGGCAATGAGGAGTCAAGAACCCCTGGAGAATTCACATGCCAGACAGGCCTTCATCATCTTAAAGGCTAGTAATGGCTAAAGGAGGACATGCTAGCACAGTAACCAATCAAACAGAAATCCAGTCAGACTATATTACACTCCCAGACTTCGGCATTTTTCAATGTGTTGTTTTCTTTTTTTTTCCTTCTGGAAACCTTACTTTTCATCTTAAATGCCCACTTCTCAAAAATCAAAAATCCCTGTTTTTATCCCTATTGCTTTCCAGGACAGGGAAAGGGAAATATAGTTAAGTTGAACATAGTTAGGATGCAGAGATATTAATGACAGAAAGAAAGAAAGAAAGCGCACACATACCCCCATCTGAGCTTCCAAAGCATTGGCCTCTCTGATGTAATTTCTCCGAGTCTTTGTGTGCCTTTCAGATGGTGTATTTAAACCTACAGCTTTAGAGGCAAGTGAATGCTGCAATTCCAGAGCAGCGGGACAAGTTCATTACAGTCCTGCACCTGTTTTTATTATTACCGTGCCCTCTCTGCTGAGACGAAAAGAGATAGCAAGTTCCTAATATATATGCTGATTTCTTAGCATGAATTTTAACACAGCTTCAGATCATGCAAAGATTATTGCTGATTTCCATCCAAAGCCAATGAGAAACTTCCCCCATCAGTCTGTGGAGGAACCTTGTGATACCTCTCATCAATGGCGACAAGCTGACTGATTCCCAAAGAACTGACCTCCCTTTCTTCTCCAGCCCCAGGGGACTGAAATTACATGCATCACCTCTGATAAGTGCTAGTTAAGCTTTTGGATTGAAGCAATGGAACTGTTTCATCTGCCATGGTGCCTGCCTCTCTTTGCCTAAGGCATTATGACAGTGGGGGTTGCAGATGTCCTTATGGAAGGTTCCTTCAGCCTACAAACCCAGACAGAAGCACTGGCTAAGGATAAGCTGACGATGATGAAAGAAAATGACACTTCCATTGAGCACTGAGCAAAGATGCCATGCAAACCTCCCAGAGGCATAAGAAGAAAGTTCATAAATATAGTAAGGTAAAATAAAAAGTATTTTTTAAAATACCATGATCCGCTAATATTTCACCTAAAAGGTACTGAATTTAGATTCAAGTCCCAACTCAATCATTTTCTATGTGACCTGAAGCAACATCTTTATCTTCTCTAAGCCTCAGTTTCCCTATCTATAAAATATAGGTAATATCGATACTAACTACTTTACAGATGGGAGGGAATTACTTGGGTTGCTGCCGCTGTTGTTCCATCGTTTTGGTTATGACTGACTCTTTGTGATCCCATTTGGGGTTTGGCAAAGTTGCCGTAGTGGTTTGCCATTTCCGTCTCAAACTCATTTTACAGATGAGGAACTGAGGCAAAGAGAGTTAAGTGACTTGCCCAAGGTCACAAAGCTAATAAGTGTCTGAGGCTTCTGAACTCCAGGAAGATGAGATCCCACCCTATAGATGGCTACTGTCTGTCCCTAGACCGCTCAGTAGGAACTATACTATCAGCTGCTCCATAAACAAGGTAAAGGGATGTAACATTGAGCTGTCCAGCAACTAAGGGATCCTAAGGACCCAAAATAAGAAATTGATGCTGGGAGTTTCAAAGAGTCACTGTCTATAGGAGCCATCACTTACAGGTGCCATTACTTGTTGAAACAGCTGCTGAGACCACTTCTAAGAGCTTTTACCAACGTAATTAAGAATGAGGAGTATCTCAAGGGAGCCACCGCAGAGCAGAGCAGGCATTTGGAAAAGGTGCCATAAGGGCAACTGCAGGAAAACACTAGGCAGACAGAAATAGGACTGCACATCTATCAAAATGCTAATTGTTCCAGACCCTGTGCAAAGTGCAAATAAATACTACCTCTCCATGCCAAGAACTGAGAGAGTTAGCCCTAAAAAATACACAGATACTTATGGCACCCTGAAGAAACAGGAAGAAAAAGCTGAAGGTGCTAAATTCCTATCACATCTCCAGAAGTGATCTCCAGGGCAGCGTGATCCAGGGAAAAGACAACTACTCTAGGAGTCAGAAGGGTGGATTTCTTCTGTTAATATTTTAGGAACTTACCAGTTTGGTCATGATATCATGGGTTGCTATGCCAAAGGAATTGGAGGGAAATATAAAGTAACCTGAATTTACCACATGTCAGTCAGGAAAATAAGTCTCAGCAAGCAGTGGTCCCCAGTAGATCCCAGTTTAAGGACAGGTAGGATTTCTCTTTATATACATTTCCTGGCATGCAGCAGGCACATACTAAATAAATGCTTATTAATTCATAAGATGACTTTGATGTGAACTGAACTCAACAAGAATAAGACATACACACATATATACATGCATACATACATATATGAATGTGTGTGTGTGTATATACATATATATACATATGTATGTATATATTTTAAAGTTTGCAAAACACTTTTGTTCCAGGTACCAGCTAAGGAAAATGAGTCTCAGAGAGGTAAACTGACTTAATCTGTGATCACACAGCAATTTTGGAGACAAGAATATAACCCCAATCTTCCTGTCTTCAAGTGCAGATAAACTTCTCTTCTTCCCCCACCTACCTCCTCCAGGTAAGAGCTGAAGACCAGTCTTAGATCCTAGCAAGAAGAAACATGAATTACAACCATGTGACCCAAGTTGGCCAGCAGATTTAAGACCTTATTCCAGGTCTTGACCTTGTTCTCTTTCTTCTCAATGGAGCAGAGCATCAGAGCTTTCTCTTTCCTTGTCCCGGCTCTCTCGCTGCTGAGCAAACTGAGTCCTCTGTTTCTCTATAAAGAGAAGACAGAAAGCTCCCTTCTGGCAGGTAGAGAAGCAGTAATCTCTTTTTATTTTTCCTGCTAGGAATCCACATGGTCTCATGTCAAGATAAGATTAACTGGGCCAAGAAAAAAGTACTCCATTGCAGTCCTCTTTCCAAAACAAGTTGTATGTCATGTTTTTAAAATTATCATTAGAGTCTATTTTCATCACATAGAAGTCCTTTTTTTTTAATAGATCCATATATTAGTACTGGGCTAGAGACTTCCTTTGGTATTCAATTTACTTGATACATCTCAGAGGAATCAAAGTCTCTCTTGGAGAAGAGTGGAGAGAAAAGAAGCTAAAGATGTCTATTCTGCCTCCCCTCGAGTCACACAATGAGACTCCCATGCCATATGTGGGGGACAGCCTTTCACCTCATGAGGATAAGTGGAGGAACATGGGGATTCTTTACCCAAAGAAGAGAAGACTTTGGGGGAAGGGGGAGGTTTGCTCATCTGTAGTTATCTTCGAGTATTTGAGTATCTGTAGAACACTCAATTAACAAGCATTTATTAAGCACCTACTATGTACCAGGCACTGTGCTAAGATTTGTTCTTCTTAGCTCCAGAGGCAGAACTAGAAATAATGATCAGAAGTTCCAAAGAGAAAAATTTTAGCTTGTTTTAAAGAAACCCTTTCTAATGGGTTAGATTAGAACCATGCAAAAGTAGGACAGGCTATTGGGGAAGGGGGGTTCCCCTCACTGATAATATTAAAGCTATTGCTTAATGACTAATTGTTGGTGATCATGCAGAACAGATTGCACCAGCTAACTCCCTTGAAACTGTGAGATTTTATGTTTGGTGAATAACGAATGATTCTAGTGAGAAACCTGTCCATCATCAGTAATGGGCTACAAGAGGATCTCCTCCTGCATCACTGCCTTGGTCTGGCAGAGGGACTTTCCAAACTCCATGAAACTATGAGCTATGCCATTACCCAAGACAGAGAGGTCATAGTGGAGAGTTCTGACACAAGGTGATCCACTAGAGAAGGAAATGGCAAATTACTCTAATATCTTTGCCAAGAAAATCCCATGGACCTAAAAGATATGACATCAGAAGGCAAGCCCCTCAGCTTGAAAAGTGTCCAGCATGCTACTGGGGAAGAGCAGAGGACAACTACGCGTAGCTCCAGAAACAGTGAAGCAGCTGGTCCAAAACCAAAAGGAAGCTCAGCTGTGGGTGTGTCTGGTGATAATAATGCTATAAAGATCAATGAAAGCCTGATGTACTATGGTCCACAGGATCCCGAAAGTTGGACGTGACTAAACAAGAAGGGGATCCTACCCTGACCCTGTGGTAGGAGTGAGAGCATTTGATCTCTAAGCCCTGAAGGTGTGATTCCCCTTTCCTCCTACCAGCCTCTGACTTAATAGAGGCTTCTGCTTATAATATGATGAAAAATAGAAAGCTCTCTCTGCTAGAGATGGTGAAGCAAACAGGGTGTTTTGTATCATTTTGCCACTTAGGTCTCCACAACTCAACATCCGACCTTTCTGTTTCATTATAAATGACAGGCCATTTCAGGTAAAGAGAAACCACTTTGAGATTACTGGATGAGAGAGGAAGTACAAAGCATGATTATAGTGTTATCATCATTACTATTATCACCAATTATCAAATCATTCAAAGTGACAGCTAAGAGCTCTGCTTTGGAAAGTCATAATCTCTAGTGCAGATACAGTTAACACCCTAGGCTTCCCCAGGGATCACCGAGTACCATAGGGCAGCATTCAACTCCCACAGTGCCCTGAGGATACTG
Source organism: Notamacropus eugenii (assembly GCF_028372415.1). Classification (NCBI taxonomy): domain Eukaryota; kingdom Metazoa; phylum Chordata; class Mammalia; order Diprotodontia; family Macropodidae; genus Notamacropus; species Notamacropus eugenii. Next base: position 403,799,476 of record NC_092873.1, read on the forward strand.
GAGGCAGAAACCATCATACTGACTTTGCAGAAGAGAGGCGAAAAGGCGGGGGAGGAGAGGGCACTGAAAGAAGTGAATGTTGTCGATTCAGTTGAGTTTTTTAATTAATCAATCCAGTGGAATAAATCCATTTATTCCACTTTTCTGGTATCATCAAGCAGGGCAGCTGGGGCCAAAGAAAGGAAATGGATAAGAGAGTATCATTCATAGTCTATTAAGCCATGTTTTCATCTAGAAATTTGCAAGGTCTTCCTTGTCTCTGTCTTCAGAATATGGGGGAAATAATGCTGAACGGAGAGCCAGAAAATCTAAGTTTTAGTCTTGGTTCTGCAAAAAGGTGAGCTGTGAAAGCTAAGGGTAATCACTTCACATCTCTAGGATACAGGCTATAGATACACACATGCATACATATATATGCACACATACATGTGTATGTATAGATGTATACATATGCATACACACATATGTATATAGATGGTCCCAAACTATGCTTCAAGTTCCTTCACCCCAGGTATTTTGCTATGTGTCCTTCTGCCCCATCCCCATATCTGCCATCTCTTACTATAGTACTATTTTCTTAGGTCAGCAACCAGGCTTCCCTGCATGAATGATTTAACATCCTGGGAATCAGCTGTGGGACTGACCTTGACTGGTGAGTAAATGCAAACATTTCCTTGAGTATATCTAGCTGGTCCCTAATCACGTTCTAGATCCAACCACTCCAGATATTTTAGGACATCTTGCAATCTATCCTACTCCCTAGAGTAACCAAGTCCATGTTACCATGTGACAATTGAGTGTTTTGTGCTCATAAGACTGTATGTCTCATGCTCACCATTTCAGCAATTACCTGTAGAAAAGCTTTCTTCCTTGGCCACCATTTTCTAGATGTCTTGACTCCCCTTATGAGAATATAAGGTCTTTGATGGTGGGGATTATATCACTTTTTTTTAGATTTGCAGTATCTATTGCCTAGTATATAGCAGGTATCAAATGTTTCTTCATTCATTCATTGTTGGGCCTCAGTTTCCTCATCTGTAAAAGGATGGGATAAGAAAAAGATCTATGGTTCTTTGATGTGATATTTGCAATTTGCTACTCTCACTAGAATAGCTTCTGGAATAAGAGCCTGGGGGCTATACCTCTCTGGGGCTATATATCACTCTAACATGTACACTGGAAACGGAAATATTAGTGATCTCTTAATTACAAAATCTAATCACTTCTTCTCAAGCCTTAACCTTCTTGAACTCTTAATGTTGTTGACCATCTTTTTCTTCTGATTGTTCTCTCCTCTGTTTTCATAACTACTTTCTATTTTCCTCCTACCCGTTGACCATTCCATCTCAGTTTCATGATAGATTTTCATTCCATCATAGACCAATTATAGATGTCCCCCAGTTCTGCCCTAGTGGCTCTTCTCTTTTCTCTCTTTATTCTCTCACTTGCTCATCTTATCATTTCCCATGGATTCAATTATTATTTCAATTTTGATGATTTCCAGATCTAAAATCTAGCATTACTAGCTGTCTCCTGAGCTCCACCAACTGCCTTTTAGATACCTCAAGTTGGATGTCCTGCAGGCATCTTAAACAAAATGTGTCCAAAATGAATTCTTTGTCTTTCCCCCAAAAGCCTTTCCTCTTCCTAACTTATCTATTTTTGTCAAGGACACTACCATCTTTCCAATCACCCAGGTTCATAAACTTGGAGTCAACCTCATCTCCTCTCTTTTGCTGTCCTCACATATCCAATCAATTGCCAAATCTTGTAATTACTATTTTCTACAACATCTCTCACACTGGTCCCCTTTCTCTCTACTCCCATAGCTATAACCTTAGCTCAGCCCCTCATCACCTCTTACCTGAACTATTATAATAGCTTTTAAATGGATCTCCTTGCCTCATTCCTCCCTATTCCAATCCATTCTCCACTCAGCTGCCAAAGGGATTTTCTTCTAGAGCACAGATCTGCAATGTCACTCTCTACTCAATAACTCCAGTTGTTCCCTATTACCTCCAGGATGAAGTTTTAAATTCTCTTAGGCAGCTAGAGCTCTTTACAACCTGGCCCCTTCCTACCTTTCCAGTCTGCTTATATTCTACTCCTCTCTCCACAGTCTATGAGCCAGCCATAGCAGACTGTTTGCTGTTCCCCATACAGGACACTTATCTCCTGTTTTCATACCTTTGTAACAACTATTTCCCTGCTAGAAGCTCTGACTCTTATAATCCACAGCTCCCTAACTGACTCAGTTCAAAATTCACCACCTCCAAAGATCTTTCCCACTCCTTCCCCTACCCCACACCTCAGTTCTCCAGTTACGCATTCCATCCCCTTTAAAGTTACCTTCCATATATTCTATATTTACCTTGTATGTTCTAATATGCATATATACATATATGTATATACACGTATGTGTGTATATATACATATGTGTATGTATATACATGTATGTGTGTGTATATGTATACATATATATATGGGGTAGGTGGGTGTATATATGTATGTGTGTGTGTCTGTGTGTGTTTATTGTTCCTGACTAGAATGCAAAGTCCTTGAGGGTAGAAATTCTTTTTGCTTTTTCTTTGTATCCCCTTAGCACAGTGCACATAGTAAGTGCTTCGTAAATGCTCATTGACTGATGCCCACGTGCATTGTAGAATTCATTAGAAAATCCCTTTAAAAAAAAAAAATGAAACCACAGTTTAAAGGACTCTAATATTATTGGGACTCCTGGGCTCAGAAACCATAAGAGTCTGGGAAAAATTAGTATTTAAGGCGCTTTGACCTGTCAGGCACATGCCATATCTGTCCTGAGGGTGCTCTCTGAATCTAAACAACAATTTCCTCAAATGGTAGAAGAAATATCTACAGAATAAACAGAGTTGAATCCTCTAGAAACAAAACTGCATTAGATGTTTGTGAGATACTGTCCAGTATTTTATATAACTTTCTTTCCATCTAGACTTAATTTAAAAAACTCACTATAATATGTGTATATACACATATATATATATACACACATTTATAGTGTGTGTGCATTTCTATATATGTGTATATACACACACATAGTGTGTATACATGTATATATGTGTGTATACATGTATACATATACATACATGTATGTATATGTATGTATTTTCTCCCAGTGCCCACCTAAAATAAAACTGAGGTCCTGGGACAATATAATATACCTTACATTTATTTGTATAGCACCCTGTAGTTTTAAAAAGTGTCCTTTAATCTTCACAACAATCCTGTGAGATAAACACAGCAGACATTATTATTCCTGTTTTAGAGAAACAGTGAGTTTAAATAACTTGGCTAAGGTCACTGCACTACTACTACTAAGTGGTATAGCCAGGAAAGAATCCAATTGCCCTATAGTTTAAGCCCAGCTTCTCACTAGAAATTAAATAATTGAAATCCCTATTAGTTAAAACATCTAATTGGGGAGAAAAAAAAAACTAGGAGGCTCTGATTCCCAAAAGAATTTTGCTGCAATAAAAACTTGATTAATGGTCTCTGAGCTCTTTTTGAATAAAGAGTGGTAAATATATTCAGTGGTGTTAATTACTGAGCACAGTCAGGTAACAGAAGATCATCAACAAAGCTGGCTGGTCACATGAGTCGGCAGTCTGCCTACTGATCTGATTTCTAGGAATTGAGAAGGAAACCCTACCTCACACCCAAACTCTCTCTCAACCATTTTCCTCCTGCCTAGAACTCACAATTACAGATAATAATAGCTAAGATTTATCTGCTTTAGTGTTTGTATGTAGAACAATTATCATCTTTCTCTTTGCATAGATAAGGAAACAGAAGAGATGGGAGTTTTATATATAAATCTAGGGTTGTACGCATAGAGATGATAGTTAAACCCATAGATGCTACTGATGTTTACAGAGAGTATAGAAAGAGAAAATTTGGGCAGAACTTTCAGGAATAGTTAGGGGACCTAATAAAGAAGCTAAAAAAGTTACTAGACTGATCATATAAAATAAGTCTAGGAAAAATTAGTGTTACAAAAAAAAGCAAGAGAGGATAAAGAATCCAGAAGGGGAGATGGTCAACAGAGTCAAAAGCAACTGATGGAGAGGGTGGAGCCAAGATGGTAGAGTAAAAACAGGAATTTGCTTGAGCTCGCCCCCAAACCTCTCCAAATACCTACAAAAAATTACTCTAAATAAATTCGAGAGTAGAAAAACCCACAAATGACAGTGAAACAAATTTCCAGCCCAAGACAACCTGGAAGGTTAACAAGAAAGGTTTGTTGAAGCAGTTGAGAGAAGAGTGCAGTTCAGCATGGGCCCAGCTGGCACAGACTGGGGCACCCAGCAAACCAAGAGTAGACCTCAGGGCACTGAATCACAGGCACTTGTGGCATTTCCAGACTTCTCAAGCCACAAATGCCAAAGATAAACTTAAAAGGTCAGTAGGAAAGGTCTGACAGACCTAGGTGAGAGAGGCCCACAGTCTGGCCTCTGCCGCAGGAGATGGTACAGTGGTGGCAGCTGCAGTGGCTGCTTCCAGAGCTCTCAGTCCAGACTTGGAGGGATCAAGGGGCTAATCAGAGGGGGATTGCAGAGATCACTTTACTGGCTGTGAGGCAGGATTCTCTTGCTTTGCCTGCTGTGCTTTGATCTAGTTCTCAGTCCTGGGTGGTGGTCCTGGGGCAAGGTGAAACCCTGGTGGGTAGAACTTGTGGCAAGAGTGGAGAGGGAGTCATCTTTGCAATTCCAAGGCAGAAAAGAGTGCTTGTGGTCACTCACAGACAAGAGAACAAACCAGGAGAGGAGTAAACACCTCTCCTTTGATCATACAACCTTGGAAGAACTAAAAATTTCAGGTTGCTAGAAATATCTGAAAATAGCTGCACAAAACCACTGAAGCTTGTACATCCTCCACATTGGAAGCAGAGTCCTATCTTAACAAAGAGCTAAAAAATCAAATAATTGACTGAGAAAATGAGCAAACAGTGGGGGAAAAAATCAGACTATAGAATCTTACTTTGGTGAAAAGGAAGATCAAAATATACAACTAGAAGACAACAAAGTCAAAACTCCTACTTTCAAAGCCTCCAAGAAAAATATGAATTGGTCTCAGGTCATGGAAGAGCTCTAAAAGGATTTTGAAAATTAAGTAAGAGAAGTAGAGGAAAAATTGGGAAGAGAAATGAGAGTGATGCAAGAAAATCATGAAAAATGAGTCAACAGCTTGCTAAAGGACACCCAAAAAAAGTTAAAGAAAACAACACCTTTAAAAATAGACTAACCCAAATGGCGAAAAAGGTCCAACAAGCCAATGAGGAGAAGAATGCCTTAAAAAGTAGAATTGGCCAAATGGAAAAGGAGGTCCCAAAGCTCACTGAAGAAAATAATTCCTTAAAAATTAGAATGGAGCAAATGGAAGTAAAAGCAACTAATTGACAAGGAAGATGACTGAGAAAAAAATGTCAATTAAGAGATTATTGGGCTTTTCCCCCTTGCTTCCCCTTGCCCCCCCAAAGTGCTGCTCCAGCTGCATTGAGCTCACACCAAGCTCCAGCCCTTGCAGTGCTAGCACCACCACCACCACCTCCCTCCAGCCACCGCCATGCTCATCTACTGGGACCTCATCAGCAATGATGAGATGTTCTCCAACATTTACAAGATCCAAGAGATCATGAATGGGCAGTAGGACAGAGGGTACCATTGATGATTCACTCATTGGTGGAAATGCCTCTGCTGAAGGTCCTGAGGGTAAAGGAACAGATGACACTGTAATCATTAGAGTTGACATAGTAATAAACCATCATCTGCAAGAAACTAGTTTCACAAAAGAATCCTACAAAAAGTACATCAAAGACTACATGAAATCAATTAAGGGCAGTCTTGAAGAACACAAGCCAGATAGAGTAAAACCTTTTATGATGGGAGCTGTAGAAGAGATCAAACACATCCTTGTTAATTTTAAAAACTACCAGTTCTTCATAGGCGAAAACATGAATCCAGATGGCATGCTGGCTTTCTTGGACTTCCGTGAGGATGGTGTGACCCCATCTATGATCTTCTTTAAGGATGGTTTAGAAATGGAGAAATGTTAGCAAATTCAGCTGATTACTTTGAATCACCTATCGCCATAACTGGCTGCTGCTCTTTGTCATCTACACAACAACATGACTTGGACAAACTTGGACTGATGTCATCTTGAGCTTTATTCATTTATTTTTGACCTTGATTTATTTGGAGCTGGAGGTATTGTTTTTAAAAACATGTCATGTAGGTTGTCTAAAATAAAAAGCATTTAAAACCCCCCCAAAAAAGAGAGGTCATTGGAGGAAGCACTTCCAGTTGGGCCATAAGGTCAGAAGCCAGACTGAAACAAAAAACAGAACTGAATGAGAAGAAATGAGGTAAATGCAGTGAGTGGAGATAGCTGTTTCTAGATGTTTGACTGGAAAAAGAGAAGAATGATCTAGGATGATGACTGGAGGGGATGGTTGGATTTAATGAAGGTTTTTTAATGATAAGGGAGAATTAAGCAAATCTGAAGGAAGTAGGGAAGGAACCAGTAGATAGGGAGAAGACAAAGATTTGGGAGAAGGAAGTGGTTGGCATTAAAATCTTCTGGAAATAGCGTATGAGAATGAGTTCAAGCACACATGTAAAGAGATTAGCCTTGGCAAGGAAAAAGTCAATCCCATTGTCAGAGACTAGGGAAAAGGAGGCAAGAGTGAAGGATGTTGTCAAGGAGTTTTGAGATGAAGAGAAAAGAAGAAGGAATTTATTATTGAATGATTTCAATTTTCTCAGTAACATAAAAGGCAAGGTGAGCTGAAAGAGGGAGAAGCAATATGGAGTGCTTGAAAAGGGACGAAGTTTGGAATAGCTTTTTGGGGGAATGAGATAGACAATCAATTAGGAAAGAATAAAAAAGCTGCCTTCCTTCAGTTAGGGTCCAGTTGAAGTTGGATAATATTAATTTGAAGTTTATAATAATCAGCATGGTTGGGTGTCTATTCAGCGGCTTTAAATAGGAAGAAGTAGGTGGTAAACAAAATACAAAGTTGAAGTCTGTCAAGAGATGAGTGGCAAATAAGACAAGGAGGCAAAGAAGTTGAGAGTAGAAGACAATGTAAAGTTAGAATGGCTAACTGTAGAGTCAAGATTACAAAGAAAAAAATGAAGTCAGACCACAGTGAGTGGCTTGAGAAAGTATTGAGGATAAAAAGAATTAGAGATCTAGATGAGAGAATAGGATGGTTTTAGGAGGGATGAGGCAGAGAAAGAAATGGAATGATTGAGATATCTTGGTCAAACACAGCAGTGCCAATGTTTCTAATTAAGAACATGAAACACTTGTGGTTTATAGTGATATCCAGGTTCTTACCATCCTATATGTAACTCAGATGTACTGAAAGCCATGAGATACTTTGGGGTTAGGAAGAAGCATCACTGTGAATGCTAAAGTTCCTTAGTAGATGGGGGTAAAGTTGGGAATAAAAAGAAACTGGGGAGCAAGTTTCTGAACTCTCTGATAAGAAAGGAAGAATGACCTGGGGACCAATAACCACCACGATGTTGATTGTGTAGAAAATGTTGATTGACTAGACTTCAAAAAGTGATGCAACCACTGAGCAGAACCAGAAGAATGTTGTATACAGTTATAGCAATATTGTATAATTAAGAACTATGAAACTTAGCTATTCTCAACAATATAAAGATCTAAGATAATTCCAAAGAACTCATGATGAAGCATGCTATCTGCCTCCAGAGAAAGAATTGATATTGATTGTCTTAATACAAACTGAAGCTATCTTTTTTCACTTTGTTTCATTAATGTTTTTTGCTCTCTGAGTCTAATGATTAATATGGAAATGTTTTATATGATCACATATGTATAACCCATATCAGACTGCTTATCATCTCAGGAAGGGGGAGGGAAGAGAGGGGTAGGGATAGAATTTGGAACTCAAAATATATATATATTTTAAAGTCGTTTTTATATGTAATTGGGGGAAAATAAAATATTTTTTAAAATTACTTTAAAGAAGAAATTGCTGTGTTGGTAGTAAAGAGAGAGTCTCAAAGTGTCATTAAGGAAGGAGTACACCAATTCTCCTCTAGTACCAACATACTGTGAGGTGTGGGAAAATGTTGTTCATCCTTTTTCTCAAAGAGGACCAGTGATATCATGAAGTGATGTCTTGACTTTCAAGAGAATTGGACTTAAGGAAGTAGAGCTGCACAAAGTCATCAGCCTCATTCTCTCCTCCAGAGTTACTGAAGTCCAGTGGTAAGTAGAAGTAGAACTGCACAGTCATCAGCCTCATTCTCTCCTCCAGTCATTGAAGTCCAGTGGTAAGGGAAAATGTACAATAATTCCTAAAGAGAATGTCTGGGGATACAAACAATGCCGTTAGAGAGCAGTGAGACCTTAGTGAAGGGTAGTAGATGGCAGGAGTTGGAGGAGAAGAGGTCCAGGGTGATGGGAAATCTGTTCATTGTGGAATGAGAATTTCAGAGGGCACAGTGGAAAGGGTGGGTAGGTTTGGAGAGGGACACAAGTAGGACAGTGTTGAGGAAGATGGAGATTTGAGAATAGGAGATAGGGAACAGTTTGTTCCTATGTGACTAGTGCTTATTGCAGGGATAGTGAAAGAAAGAGGAGGCAGAAGAGCATTAAAAATAGGATTAGTAATGGGGAAAAAAAGACTAGTAAAGATCAGTCTCCATAGGCTGTTGCAGAGATGTCAGATTTGAGTTTGGGTCATCTCTAGCCTGTTACTTCAGCTGAATAAAAGGACAGGCGGAGAAGGGTGACTCTGTTTCATTACTTTGATTTTTTTTATTAACCTTTCCAGTTAAACTTTAATACAAATGAATTTATCAGATCTTTTCCTGAGAACAAGTTTTGCTAAGGGGGAACAAACATTAAGGAGAACAAGAGATAACTGAACACCTGAAGTCTAATAAAGGGGAGAGGAGAAGCAAAGCTAGACTTCCACAGTTTCAATATTTTAGCTAGACCTGCTACTTGTTATTAATAGTCATCTAAGTCAGTATTTCTCAAGCAGAAGACCATAGGCTAGCACTAGTCCTGGGCATATTTTTCTGGGTCTAAAAAGGAACTTTCTATCAAAGTTCCTTATTAATTAAAAACCTATGTTAAAGCCTATCAAAAACCTGTACACTTTACAAAAAGATTTGCCCTCTCCCTGAGTTTTGCTGATTCCTTGTCTTTGTTCCTAAACCACTGGAGATTTTAGAGGATAGAGTTACTTGGGGCATAGAATTTAGCTGTTGTACTGGTCCATGTGCATATAAGGTGGGTTTTTGTTATTCTTTCTTAGAATTTAGTTTCCCAGGTTCCATGACCATAACAATCTCTATTTCCTGGGCTCATGACTTGTAAACATCTCCACCATGCTTGCACAGCATTATATAATGAAAAATAACATACACATTTGTACTTAAAATTGTAAATATCCACTGCTAGTGCACAATGAGAAATAATGGTGAGATAATGTAAACTTGTGAGGCTATTGCTGGCAAATTGCTTTCTTCATCTGCTGCCCTATAAAGCAAGTGGGCACTAGTCAGTAAAGGGGGAACCTATAGGGGAATGTCAGTGTCATGCTGTGTGTGGCTCAGTCAGCCTCCACTGAGGCTTGAGGGGACTTAGAAGAATGCACAAGCTGGAATGTTACTGACCCCATCGAGACATAGGGATAGCTCCCCCCTACTTCTTGCTCACCCCTGCAAGATAGGTGATTAGGAAATGCTGTAGGAGCTGGTGCTCCCATTATCAGCAACCCTTTTGAGAAGAATAGACTAGAATAAAGTAATGCAGATTATTTAACCCCTCATTGTGTCTCCGTCCCTGTCTTCCTGTCTGCTGGGATCAAGAGTGAATCTATACTAACACTAGAACACCTGTGCTAGTGTCTCCACCTATCTTACACCATGTTATAACCTGGATTTGGAAGTACAAATTTAAGGAAAATATGATTGGCCTCTATCCTTGTAGTGCTTAATCTTGAAGTTTAGGGGAAGTAAATTAAACAGCTTCCACTAAGAGCTATGATCTAAGACAGCAATGGATCAATTTTCCACAAGACTAACATGGGGAATGGGGCCGTAACCAGAAGGTTGCCACCGTAAAGGAACATTTTTTTGTTGGGAGGAAATTCTATAAAACTAAATCTCTTGTTTGTTTGTTTTATTGTTAACTTTTCTTTTTACACTACAGTAATTTCTCAGTATATAACCCTCTCCATCCCATCATAGTGGCCCCTCTTTTGAAACAAAGAAAAACAGTTAAGCAAAACTGACCATAAAAAACTGCATCTGACAGCATATACAATACTCCACTCCCACAAGTGTGTGCATATCTACAGGAAGGAGGGGAATGGCAGCCAAGAGGCATAGTGGATAGCACTGGACTTGGAGTCAAGAAGATCTAAGTTTGAATTGTGCCTCAGACATTAACTGCGAGACAGGCAAGTTATTTAAAATCTCTGTCTGTCTATCTGTCTTTTTCTCTCTCTCCCTCAGTTTTCTTATCTGTAAAATGAGGAAGTTGTTTGTAATGGTTTCAAAGAAATTTTCTAGTTCTAAATCCTATGATCCTAAGTGTTTCTCATGTTCTGTTCAACAAAATATCATCTTGTCAATGCTTTCTCTGTTCCTTACTCCCCGAATCATTCTGTAATGGCTCCTGAGCTTTGGAAATATTGTAATAGCAACAATAATCATAGTTTTTATATTGACATTTCACAAATATTATCTCATCTTCTCACAATAACTCTGGAAGGAGATACTATTCCTATCCCTATTTTAAGATAAGGAAACTGTGGCAGACAGAGGTTAAGTGACTTATGCAGAGTCACACATATCGTAAGTGGCTAAAGCCAGATTTAGCCTCCAGTCTTCCTGATCCCAGGTCCGGTGCTCTATTATGAACTCTTTCTTACCTCCAGTCATGCCCCTTTGTGTCTGGCCTTCGAACAACTCTGGCTGACATTTGTGCTAATTGCCCCATTCTGTTTTTCTAATAGGTTTTTCTGTCTCAGGTGTTATTGATTGCTCTTAATCACTCGTCAGTTTCCCCAGCTGGGTATTCACCAACGCTACAAGGAGAAATTTTAAAGTTCTTCACTCCTCTCATCCTTAACTGATCGTGGTGTGGATAATTATAAATAATCTCTTGGATTATAGGATCATAGATCTAGAGCGAAAAGTAACCTCTAAGGACATCTGGTCCAATGCCTCATTTTATAGATTAGGACACTGAGATGGAGAGAAGTTAAGTAACTTTTCCAATGTCACACGGATACCAAATGGCAGAACCAGGATTTGAATTCAGTTTGTTTTGACTCCAAATCCAGTGCTCTGCCCTCTGCCCCAAAATGAGACAGAGTCAGTCCTCAACCCAAGAAAACTACAGTATTTGTCTTTGCCACCACCTCCCATTCTGGATTCCCCTCCAAACACCTTCCTTCTAACTTGAGCTAGTTAATTCTCTCTATTTTATCCCTTCTCCCCTCCCAAAAAAAAGATCTACCTTCTTTCTTGCTAAGGTGTAAGTAACTGAAAGTGTTGCCTCTTCTGGGAACAAGTGCATTTTATGGATTGGTCCCACAAAATACAAAGAGAATTCTGATTACTGGAAATTTTAGACTCCCGTCAGTGAGTGGCAGAAGGGTCTTAGAAAGCAGTTGGGGCTCTTTTCTTTAAACCTGTCACATAGCCTTTTTTCCCCATTCTCCTACCATGCTCCAGAAGGGAGCTCAGCCCCATTACAAGTTCATGTGTTTTCTTTGGGAGCCTGGCTCTGCCTCATTGAGTCCAGGACCAACAGATGGCACATCACTGCCACCTTAGGGGCTGGCACATGGTGAGCTGTCTCTAGGGTTTCTGAGGAGAAGACCAGCTGCATTCACAGAAACTTTGTGGTCTATGGTTTGTTTGTTGAGTAAGATGGGAGAAAAATATTTCTAGAAAAATCAGTCTTTATTGAAGTTCCTGGACACGAACTTAGCCCAGTCAAAGCCATATTAACTTTGACATGGTATTTTTGGACATGGAAATCATTCTTTTTTTAGCTTCTTTTAGTCCTGAATAAGCAACTATATGGTATTTTAGACAGTTCAAGTGCCATATAGGCATGTTAATTAATGGGTGTTCTTACCATTGCATTTATTGGATTTATGGACAAAAAGAATAAGAGAAATGAATAGTGTAGTTACTATCTATTCAGCCAATCAGTTATAAATATGAAAAATGAATGAATGTGATGGGCAGGTCAATACATCCTCAACAACAGCAACAGCTGTACAGCAACAATTTGATATGGACAAGATTGGGAATTATCAGATTGTGTCTCTATAAGCCTACCCTTTGTACCACTGTCCATGCCACTGTTATTCCACAATCTCCTTGCTAATACCAGTGGCATTAGTGGCTAGTTTTACATCTGAGGCAAGAATGTGAAATGCTACCTCTTGTATACTTGGGATAATCCATGCACATTTTGTATATTTTTTTGTGACTCCCAGCTTTGAATTTCGTTTACCGCTCTGGTGGTGGTGGTCATTGTTATTGACAATGATAATGACAATGATGATGACGATGATGATGATGATTAGCATTTATATACCACTTTAGGATTTACAAAACACTATCATCTCGTTTGATCCTCACAACAAGCCTGAGAGATAAATACTATTATTGTCCTCATTTTACAGAAGAAGAAACTGAGGCAGACAGAGGTTAAGTGATATGTGTAGGGTCACACACAACCCTTAAGTGTCTGAATTGAGATTTAATTCAGGTCTTTCTGACTGCAGGTCCCTTGCTCTGTCTACTGTGCCATGTGGGATAGCCAATAGAGCATCCTGCATGCAGAAGAGAGAAAAAGCCAGTTTGGAGGAGACATGTCTTGGTTGTTTCTGGATGCTGATGTGAGTCCTTTGTATTTACTTCTGGGCAAGATAAAGTCTGGCCTATATTATGAGACTTGTCATCCTGAGTGTACACAAGAATTGAGGGCCCTTTACCTTTTCTATAAAGACCTGGGCTTGATATGCCCAGGGGAAAACTTGGGTAAGGGGAAAGTCAAATAAATACTGTTATTTCCTGAGGGAAATCTAAGTAGTGAAAATAAAAGAGAATGGTTTATCAGAAACCCCTTCTATCGAACTCCACATAAACCCAGAGCTGCAGTTTTGAGAGGGAGCTTTTACAGTATTACAGACATTGGTAATAATGATGTAATAAAAAGAGCTCTGAAATCAGAGGTCTTGGATTTTAATTTTTGGCCCTGCACCTTATTACCTACATGGCCTTAGGCAAATCCCTTAACTTCTCTGATTGTCTGTTTCCTCATCCTTCTAATGAAGGAGTTGGACTAGATGACACCTAAGGTCATTTCCAGTTCTGATCCTAAGGTCATGAGTCTAAAGCTTACCTATTGATGCATTGGGGCAGCTAGATGGCACAGTGCATAAAGCATTTGGTCCAGTCAGGAAGACTTCTTCCTCAGTTCAAATCTGGCCTCAGACATTTAGTAGTTATAAGTTACTGGACAAGTCACTTAGCCTTGTTTGCCTCTGTTTCCACATCTATAAAATGAGCTAAAGAAGGAAATGGCAAATTCACTCCAGTATCTTTGCCAAGAAAACCCCAAATGGGGTCACAAAGAGTTGGACACAACTGAACAACAACATAGATGCATTAGACATTTAACATTATTTTAAACAATATAGTGGAGTGACCCAGTGCTGTCCTCTTAAATGTCTAATTGGCTTAAGGATTCCTGTTGAGGAATCAATTCTAGAATGTTACCTCTTCTTATACTCAGAAACTCATTCCTCCCTTGTTCCGTTTTTATCTTTATAATCCTATAACTGGGATTTATTGGATCCATACTCCTATAATTTGGTTTTATGAGATTATAATGGCATAGTGGTGAGCCTGGGTGTTTGAAGGTCCTGCCAAGGGGACTGAAGACTCAGACAAATCCTACTAAGATCAACGGCCATTGGGATTTTCCTGATCTGGCAACAGACTATAATCTGTTTTCTTAGGACCAGCTATAAAAAATAAAGAGGCTGGATTAGATAAACTTCAAGGTAAACAAAGTGAAATGGGAGGCAGTAGAAAGTATTGTATGTTAGGAAAAATAGTCATCTAAGGAAACCATGGGTCTGGGGAATGAGAAGATGGGGGAACCATCTTGAAGAACATCAAGGTATGGAAATGAGTGAGGAATCTAAGAAGAGATCATAAAAAACCTGGCATGTGGACATGATATAGTTGTGACTGAGGATTTCAATTGTCTGTAGCTCTCTCTGTCTAAAGCACAGTGGCTCAAAATTTCTTGATTTGTCTTACAGATGAATTCTTCCTACAAGAGGTATATGAATCTTTAAAGGGGACTCTCATTAACATGGGGAAACTAGTTGCTGACATGGAAATGATGAGAATCTTGTGGGTAAAGTGACCCTCCCAACTTAGAATTTCCAATAAAAATCATTTCAAAAGGTCCAGAAAAAATCCAGGAGTCTATTAAGGTATCTTTCATTTCAAAAAGATGGAAATGTCATGCTAAGCAGCTGGATGATTTTTCAAAAACCTCCTACTGTTTGAAAGTGAAAATACCAACCACTTTCAACCAAAGGAGAAATTTTTCCAATGAAGTGGAAAAACAGGTTCATCACGAGGTGTCCAGAATTATTGGGGCATACCATCTCATGAAGAAATAAATCAAAGGTGCTCTATAGGACCAAATGAATCAAGTTCTTCTCCTCCCCTACAGTGACACATATCACATATTCTCAAACACAATATTGTGTTTGAAAAGAAATACAAAGTCATGGCACAATCCCACAAGAATGTTCAGAATGAACTGAGGCTCTTATTTCTGATGAAATTCTAGAATGGATTATCAAAGTTATGCAAACATCTAGAAAAGGAATCAATATACGCAAAGAACCAGCATGAGGCCACCAAAAACCGGTCATGGCAAACTCATCTCATCTCCTTTTCTGACAGGGTTAACGGATTGCTACCATGGGATGGAATAAACATCTATTAAGTATCTGCTATGTATAGGTACTGTACTAAGCACTTTGCAAATATTATCTCATTTGGTCCTTACAATCCTGTGAGTTAGATGCCATTTTCATCCCCATGTTAGAAATGGGGAAACTGAGGCAGAGTTGTCTAAGGTCACATAGCCAGTAAGTGTCCGAGGTCAGATTTGAGCTTGAGTCTTCCTGACTCCAGGCCCAACACCCTGCCCACTGCACCATCAACTACCTCCTGTTGTGTGCTGTGTCTCGCATTAGGATGTGAGCTTCTTGACAATGTTCCTCCTAATACCTGCGCTACAAGCATCCCTTCCCCTTCTCTTGCCAAGAATCACACTGAATTCTCCTTCTCCAAATAAGTGTTGTCATTCAGTCATTTAGTTACCCCATGGACCAACTGTCTGTGAGGTTTTCTAGGCAAAAATATAGGAATACTTTGGCATTTCCTTCAGTGACAAAGCAAACAAATGTGAAGTGATTTGCCCAGGGTCACATAGCTAGTAAGTTTCTGAGGCTGGATTTGAATTCAGGTCTTCTTGACTCCAGGCCCAGTGCTCTGTCCACTGAACGATCTACCCACCCCTTTCCTAACAGACAGCTAGCATGTATACAGTGCTTTATCATTTGCAAAACACTTTACCTGTATTATCACACTTGATCCTATCAACTCTGTGAGGTAAGTGCTATTACCCCATTTTACAGATGAGGAAACTGAGGCAGGGAGAGGTTAAGTGACTCAGAGAGGATCATACTGGTAGTAAGTATCTAAGGTAGAATTTGAATTCAGGTCTTCCTGACTCCAGGCTTGGAAGTCTATCCACTGTGATACATAGCTGTCTTAACAAGGGTCAGTTTGCACTGGTAATAAGTGTCTGAGGTAGGATTTGAACTCAGGGCTTCCTTACTCCAAATCAGAACTCTATCCATTTTCCATTACTCCACCTAGCTGCCTTGACCTCAGCTTTAAAATCTGACATCATCTGTGAGGATGACCTCATGTAAGAAAGGTTTATATGGCTAGTAAACTAGATTCTAGGATCCTGCTGCCCAGCAAATTTCCCCTCCTCTAACTCTTACTTAGAGTCCAGGGTTCAGGAAAGACATTGTTATAGGCAAATGTCCCCTTGAGTCATACAAAGGAGCATGAGTGGGCCTCCTCAGGTGCATCTGCCACAAGGGAACAGTCAGCAATGGCTCTGGATGGTATTGAATAGAAGGGGGAGAAGTACACACACACACACACACACACACACACACGCATGCACACACACACACACTACACCATACCGCACCACACAGTTAATGGGCTCTTAGAATCTTTCCAGAAGAAAGACAGAAAAGGGAAAAGGGAAAAGGGCCCTTTTATAGACCATCCCAAAGAAGGTGCTCCTCCTCCCACAGTCGGAGCGTCAAGCCTGGGTGTTTAATAAGTGCAATAGAATTTATAGGGCCCAAGAAAATGTGAACTGCCGATGAAAAGAAAAATGGCCTGATACTGCCCTTTGTGTAAAACTTGTATTGCTGTGAGACTGAAATTGTCTTGGAAACTGACAGCTAAAAGATTGGTGAAGGTGAGAATTAGGCAGTACCTCCAACCAAATAGCTTCCACCCAGGAAAGAGCCCTTGGTTCTGCAATATTGCCATTTTCCTCTCATTTGCTAATTACAGTTGGAGCTTTTACCTAATTCCTGCCAACACAAAGAATCCAAAGAGATACATTTCAAATACCCTTTCTAGAGAGAGGAAGAGAAATAGTCAGGTCAGTCCTGTGTTAAATTCCAGAATTCAGCTTTGGGAGCCGAGTAATAAATTAGTGGTAGGCAGCCTTCTGAGAGCACAGTGTGAGCTCCATCTCTCAGACACCCTAATACTCCACTGTGCTCTTTGTCACCAGATTAAGAATAACAGGACCTATGCTGAAGTCATCACCATGACCCTGAAGCTTGACTTCCTGAAAGATGAACAACCAGATCTGGCCTCATGTTGTAAATGGCCCTACTTGTTTCATTTCCCCTAATATCACAGCAGTTGTGGGAGACAGCAAGCTCGGTTGGATGGATGAAATGAGTGGGTTTTTATTTAGCTTTCCAGAATAAAAAGCAACCTGGTATGCTAATCCCGCATAAAAGCAGAGCTGCCCAGGATGATTTAAATCACATAGACCCATTTGGATGTATATGTGTATGCTTATACGTGTATTTGGGGACCAGGTGGTAAAAGGAAATAAAGGGAATAATAAAAATATCCAGGCCAGAGTTTTCCATTGAACAGAGGCGGCTCTCTAAAACATGCTGGTGCCACCTTTAGCTCAAATTGCAGAACAGCTCAAGGTAACTATTTCCTGGTAATTCTCTTCTCTTGCTTTGCATTACATTGTATGAAACTCCAAATACTTAAATGAATGAACAAAGTATTTATTAAGCTCTTACTGTGTGCAAAGCACTGTTTTAAGTGCTGGGGATAAAAACAGAAAAGTCAGACAGTCTCTGCTCTCAAGAAATGCATATTCTAGTGGGAGAGACAACATATAGGGAAAATTTTGCTGTTAAATCATTCAGAAAGTTCCCATGGTGCTTAGGGTATGACAGCATTTCAGATAGTAATTCCTTTTTTGTGTCATTTCTACTGATAAAATCATATCAATTTTTGGTATGCAACCATTTGATACTAGACTGAAAGCACGGCTATTCTAAAGGCTCTTGGGTTCAGGTTCTTGGGCTGTCTCCATCATGATCTTAAGGGATATGGTAGTCAAAATGGTGGTGGTTTGACCTTTCTGATAAACACTATTCCTATCTCTCCTTCAAGGTGCCTTGCTGCCTTGGCTAGCCTGCTTGCCTGTAAGTAACAGTTGGTGGGCATGGTTGACCTCCTTATCCGCAGGAGTTGCCTCAGCAGAAAATGGCTATGAGGTTAGGCTAAGCAGGACTAGTGGTCTGAGGTATGTGTGGCTAGAGGAACTATCACCCTCAAGGCTCCTGAACTGCTGCTCCCCTCATCCCTACCAACTTTTGCAGCACCTATTGTCTCCACACTTCCATCCCCTACAATGTTCCTGCCTACTTTCACTCTTTCTCTTGTGCATTGTCTCTCTCCATTAGACTGTAAGCTCTTTGAGGGTATGGACTATGTTTCTTTTTATTAATTACATCCCAGCACTTAGCCCAGAACCTGGCTCATAGTAGGTACTTAATAAATACTGATTGGATTGGAGTAGATTGGCAATGATGAGGAAAGTGGACTCCTTCTCCACAATAATTTCTCCCCTCTATTTCTCCTGAGGTCACCACCATCTTTCCAGGCATCAAGGTTCTCAACCTGACTCATCCTCAACTCCTCTCTTTCCATCACCCTACTCCCATATCCAATCAGCTGCCAAATTTTGTTGTTTCCACCTTCTTAATATTCATTGCATATATCCTTTTTTCTCTCTTTACTACCCCACTTCAGAAGATTGTTACCTTTATCCTGCACTACTCTAATATCCTCCTCATTCTTCAGGTGTCTACTCTGTTCAATTTATCCCCCATACAACTGGCAAATCCATTCTCCTAAAGTACAAGTCTGACTGCATCACTCCCCTTCTCATTAAACTCCTATGACTCCCTATTGCCACTTGAATTATAGGATCACAGATTTTGAGCTGGAAGGAACTTTAGAGACCAACTCTTTCATTCTACATATGAGGAAATTAAGGAACAGAAAGGGTAAGTGACCTGCCCAGAAGCACACAGTTACTGAGTGTCTGAGGCAGGGTTGAAATTCAAGTCTGCATTACTTCAAGTCTAACACTCTATATACTATGTCACCAACTTCTTAGAAACTCCTTTGTTTACCAGGTAAACCCCTCACAACTTGGCCCCCACCTACCTTTCCAATCTTATTATATGGTTTTTATGCACCTTTATATACTCTACAATCCAATCAAACTGGCCTTCTTATTATTCTTCATACAACCTCCCATCTCCATGCCTTTGAATTATTCCTTCTTAACCTCCACCCCTCAGAATCCTTTATTTCCTTAAAAACTTGGCTCAGCAGTAACGATCATGTCAATCTGGTACTGGCTAAGAAATAGAGTGGTAGATAGTGTAGCTTAGGTACATAATGCATAGTATTAAATAAATACAATAATCTGATAAATCCAGAGATCTGAGCTTTGGGAACAGGAACTCACTAACAAAAATTACTGAGAAAAATGGAAAGGAGTTTGACAGAAATTAGGTATAGGCCAACATCTCACATCATATATCAAGAGAAGTTAAAAATGGGTGCATGATTTAGACATAGCAGATGATGCCATGAGCAAATTAGGGAAGTGTGGAATAAGTTACCTGTCAGATCTATGGAAAAAAGAAGAATTTATGACCAAATAAGAGATAGAGAGCATTGTAAGATATAAAATAGATCATTTTGATTGCATTAAATTTAAAAAGTTTTGCACAAACAAAACCAATGCAGCCAAGATTAGAAGGAAAGCAGAAAACTGGAGTGGGGGGAAAGAGAGGGAGTTTCTCTGATAACCCCCTTCTCTCTCAAATATATAGACAACTGAGTCAAATTTATGAGAATATAAATCATTCCTCAATTGAAAAATGGTCAAAGGATATGAACAGGTAATTTTCAAAAGGAATCAAAGCTATCTATAGTCATTATTGATTAAAGATTGCAAATTAAAACAAACTCTGAGGTACAACCTCACACTTATCAGATCAACTAATACAACAGAAAAGGAAAATGACAAATGTTGAAGGGGATGTAGGAAAATTGGAACAGTAATGCACTATTGGTGGAGTTGTGAACTGGTTCAACCATTCTAGAGAGCAATTTGGAACTATGCCCAAAGGGCCATAAAACTATGCATACACTTTGACCCAGCAATACCACTACTAAGTCGGTATTCCAAAGAAATTTTTTTTTAAAAAAAAAGGAAAAGAACCTATATATGGAGGCAAGGAATTGGGCATTGAGGGGATGCCTATCATTTGGGGAATGGTTGAAAAAATTTTGGTATATGACAAAGATAGAATACTATTGTGCTATAAAAAATGATGAGCAGGATAATTGCAGAAAAACCTGGGAAGAATTATGTAAACTGATGCAAAGGGAAGTGAACAGAACCAGGAGAACAGTGTACACAGTAATATTGTATGACAATCAATTCTGAATGACTTAGCTATTTTCAGCAATACAAAGTTCCAAAACAATTCTGAAAGACCTCTGACGAAAAATCCTATTCATTTCTAAAGAAAGAACTGATGGAATCTGAATGCAGATCAAAACAAACTATTGTTTTACTTTATTTTCTTGGGTGTTTGTGTCTTGGTTTTCTTTCACAACATGACTGATATGGAAATATGTTTTGCATGATTGCACATATATAACCTATATGAAATTACTTGCTTTTTCAATGATGAGGGAGAGAGAGTGAGAGAGAATTTGGAACTCAAAAATTTTTTTTAAATCAAGGTTAAACATTATTTTTACACGTAATTGGGGGAAAATAAAATATCAAAATTAAAAAGAAAAATCTTGGCCTAAGAACTACCTTCTACACAAAGCCTCTCCTTATCTGCCCAGGTGTTGGTATTCTTCTCCTAAAATTATCATATTTATTCTATACACACTAATCCAAATACATATTGTCTCCCTAATAGAATGTAAGTTATTTGAGGACAATAATTATTTCATTTTTGTCATGGTACCCCCAAAGCTTAGCACAGTAATTAATACATAGATCCTTAATAAATATTGTTGATTGGTTGATCAATTTTTTCATTGATTGAGTAATCAGTGTCATAGGTTACTCACAATGCAACCTAACCAACTACATCTATTCCCATTTTACCCCATGAATCTCCCAGAAAATTAGTCAGTAAATGGGGTATTCCTGAAGCTGTATCTGTTTTTACATATAGACGTCCTAAAAGGAGAGACATAATTAAATTTAACTTAACTAGCTATTGGAGAAAACAGCCATTTACATTTAACCAGAAAGACAGGTATTAACCAGTCATTTTGAAAGTAACCAGCCATATAAATTCAATCAAGTTTTTGTTGTATGATGTGGAGGAAGCATGAAGAGGAGGTTCCCCAAATCATAAGCAGAACTTCTGGGACCAAAGCTGATTTTTCCAGCAAAGTCCCCAAACATGAGACACCCAGACTATGATGGAGACCTGGAGACCTTTGGTGACCTCCAAATGTGCCTGATCTTGCCTTTCACTGAGTAATGAGTTTTCACTAGAAACAAAATAGGTGTCTAATAGGTTTGGGGGGATGACTCAATAAATTGCATTAAATGCATGTGATGGAATATTGCTGGAAAGACGCAATGGATAGGAAGAATTTAGTAAAGCATGAGAAGATTGATATGAACTGAAGGAAACAGGGAAACAATATATAAATAATTATATAAGCAAAAAAATTTAACTGAACATTCCATGGTTACAATAATCAAGCTTGGCCCTGGGTAAGAGTTTGAAACATGTGCCTTCCTCCCAGAGATGAGGTTCCACAGGTGTGGAATACTGCATATGCTGTCAGGCACAATGGATGCATCGGTGAGTTTTAGTGAACTTTCATTTTCTCTTTCTTCTTAAATGTTTTAGTTTGCTGGATAGGAGAGGGTGAAAGAAGATATCTAAAAAAGAACGTACACAATCCAACAAGGTGTGTGCTATTATTATACTAATTTTACAGTTGAGGAAACTGAGGTAAATAGGCATTAAAGTGACTTACCCAGGGTCACACAGTAAGTGTCTATGGTTTTATTTGAACTTGGATCTTCCTGACCCTGAGTCCAGCACTGTGCCATCTAGATGACTGTGTTATTGTATATTATTAACTTATTATTTTTAAAAGTGTTATTTTATTAGCATATATTGATCATATATGTCATTATATTATTAAAATTATTTTTTCATTTATTATTAATATTTTATTATTTTATCTTATAGGCTCTAGGAAGTTACTGAAGCTTAGGAGAGAAGAAGAGAGGAGAGACAAGGTCAAATCTGTATATTAGAAATATTATCTCAGCAGTTATATGAAGTGTAGATTAAAAAGGGGAAAGATTGTAGACAAGAAGATTAGTTAGGACGTTATTATAGTATTAAAGATCAGAAATGATAAATGCCTAAATTAGGATAATGGCTGTGTAAGTGGGAAGGTGGGAAAGGATTTGTGAGATATTATGAATATAGAACTCCACAAGTGATTAAATGCGGGGGTGGGGGAAGAGGGAAGGCTAAAAGATCAGAGGATCATGGGATTCCGAGACAAATGAAACCTTAGAGATCAGCTAATCCAACACCTTTGTTTTACAAATGAAATGTTAATGCTTTCACTCTCTTGACTGAGGATCTGGTGCCACCCAAAAATGAATAAATAAATAACAAAATTGGGAGGAGGAGATGTTGGGAGGAAAGCTGAGAACTCATTTTGTGGATAGTGACACTGTGCTATAATCCAGGGCAAATCTGGCTGTATATTCCCCTCAGGATTCCAGAGGTACCCCTGATTCCTTATGGGAGTCTTTCTAGCTATTGGTTTAAGCTCCCATTCTGACATTCTCTCCCAATAAGTACCAGTGATTAGTGCCCCAGTATTATTAAACCAATAAACATCAGTAAAGTTCTATAAAGGGATATTTATTGAAAATGCTAGTGAGAAAATAACAAACATTTCTTTTCAACACCTTGGAGTGGCACTTTTCCCTATATGGCTAGTTGGTGAAATGCATAAAGTGCTGGATCTGGAGTCAGGAACATCTGAGTTCAAATTCAGCCTTAGATACTTGCTGGGTGTGTGGCCCCAGGCAAATCATTTGAACCCTCTACCTGCCTCTGTTTCTTCACCTATAAAATGGGGGTTAATAATAAACCCCTACTTCCCAAGGTTATTGTGAGGATCTTAATAAGTGTTGTTTCCTTCTTTGCTTCCTCTATTATTTCAGTCCCTGGTAAGAGTAGGGTCAAACTTGCAGCAGTTTCCACTTAGCACCCACCAGGCTTACTCCCAAATTGGCATAGCCAATAAATAAGTCGTTACTGTATCACCCATGCATTAGCAAATCCTGGTATGGTGTAACTTCTTGTCATAGCCTAACCCCTTGGAAATTCATAAGTTTGCAGCAATCTCCAATTCTCCTTCACATAAAATTATAAAGGAACAGATGCAATAGAGATAGAAACCACATGCTAGCTCCAGGAGGGGAGAGGGCCCAAGGCGACTATTGGGCCCAGTGGCTCACTGAAGCTCATTTTCCTTTCTTAAATCTCAATGAGCTGGTCTCACTCTGGGCAATTAGTGGCCTTGGAATGCACCCCAATTCTGGCCCAGCAACCAATCAGCAGTCTGTCTCATTACCACATCTTCAGCAGACTAGAACCCATTACAGAATTTCTGCTCTTGCTCCCAATGGGGTATCAAGACCCTTCCATTACATGACATCACACCTTTCCAGAAGCAAGGTCCCTCAGACTCTCCCAGATTGGTTGGCAGCGGAGTATACTCTGAGCATGGGCCTCTCATTGGCTAGACCTCTGTTACATGTTGCAGCAGATAGAAAACCATCCTTAGAGTCAAGAAAATCTAGGTTTAAATCCTACCATTGATAGGCACCTATTGCTTCTCAGAGCACTAGACTAGACAACTCTCAGACTATAAATGGAAGAGAAGGTGGTAACCTGCACTGGTAGAAAATGTCCTCATCTATACCATCTATACCAATGGCCCTAATTCTCTGTTTTTTACATCTGAGTTGCTGATGGGACATTCTGGTGTCTAGTAGAACAGACATTTAGAAATGTAAGAACAAAACTTAAGGGAAAGGTTATGAGCAGATAGATAAAGATAGGTTGGGGATTTTTTGTGGGAGGGAGGCAACCAGGGTTACCCAGGGTCACACAGCTAGTAAGTGTCTGAGGCCAGATTTGAGTTCAGGTTCTCAGACTCCAGGACTGAGATTCTACTGAACCACCTAGATAAAGATTCATGAATCATCTGCATAAGAGCTATTAAATGTGGCTCCTAAGAGGTTATATGGATGACTTGGAAAAAGCAGGTTCAAGAGAATGATGAGCCTGGAAATCAGATTACAAGGATCTAAGGAGCATAGAAATGAAGTAAGACTATGACAGACAACTCTGTCTAGTAGTTCGGCTGTGAAGGGAGAAGAGATGTTGGAGGGGCTTAAGCAGGACAATATTTTTGATGTTCTTGAGTCATTTCAGTCATATCTGACTCTTCATGACCCCATTTGGCAAAGATATGGAGTGGTTTCCCATTTCCTTCTCCAGTTCATTTTACAGATGAGGGACAGAGACAAACAGGGTTATGCAACTTGTCCAGAAGCACACAGCTAGCACATTTCTAAGGGTGGATTTGAACTCAGATCTTCCTGTCTCCAGGCCTGGCACTCTATCCACTCTACCACATATCCACCAGAAAGGTTGTTTTATTTGTTTAGGACAGAGAAAACATGAGGATGTTTATAGGCAGAGGGAGAATAGCCAATGAAAAGGTAAGATTAAGTATGGGAGGAGAGGGGGACCAGGATTTTTGTTCAAGCAATGTCTGAAAGTTGATAGGCAATTAGACCAAGAAAACAAGGTGGGGCAGGGCTCACACTACACTTGTCAATCAACAATCATTTACTCAGTGACTATTATGTGTCAGACACTGTGCTAGGCACTAGCGACTCAAAGGGAGTAAGATTCTGGGCTCCCTACATCACCACTGAGCAGCTCTCTTCTCTAATGCTATTACATTAAGCTTCCATTCCAGTGTGATTTTCCCCATGTCAGTTGCCAGGAATTAGTCCTTTGATAATACTTCAAAGATATAACAAGAAAAGATGTACAAATGTCCTTCTGCTCCCCAAATCTAGAAGATATGCCCTCCATTGTAGCACCTGGGATCTCTCAGAGGAGAGTAGGCTCCCCCTTCAAGTAGTTTCTACACAATGTATAATCCACCAAGTTCACCTCTAAATACAATATAACCAATGGAAGGAATACACCTCTTACTGCGGATTGGATTGACCAATAGCTTGATACTACATCCTTACCCTACAGCTTCTAGCAAATCCTGGCACGAATCCAGCTCTCAGCCTTCTAGTGACTGGCTCTCCCAGCCTTTCAAGGTTCACAAGGTAATAGTCACCTACCCTCTCCTTCACCTAAAAGCAAGGGAACAGATAAACACAATACAGACACAAGCAAGAGAAGGGCCATGAGCTCATGGGCTAATAGGGAGAAAAAGGCCTGAGACCTCCCTCCCCTATAAGTGTCTAGTGCTTACCCTCTCACTTGAAAAGAGCCAAGCAGGAAGGAGGGCCAGTTCACTTTGGCTGCTGAGTGTCATCTGAATATATCCCAGTTTCAGCCATATGATCAGTCAAAAAAGCTCCTTTTCATCATCACGTGGTTGGCAGACTGAAACCAAATACAGAATGTGTGCATATACTCCAAATCAGAGAGCATGCCCAGCCATTCTAGAAGCAGGATGTCCATCTTCCTTCTTTGGGGATTCCATCAGCTCAGCAGGGCCACACTTGTTCCCAAGTCACTCCAGTTAATCAAAGGTAAAAACAGTCTCTGTAGTTCAGGAGGATACATTAGCATGGAGGAAGCATGTAAATAATTAGGTACATATAAGGTGTGTGTGTGTGTGCATGTGTGTGTCTGTGTGTGTCTGTGTGTGTGTCTGTGTGTGTGTGTGTACAGACTAGACAGAAGACAATGGGGAGGGGAAGGAACAAGCAGCTGAGGCAGTCACATACCACTTAGTCCTCTAAGACTATAGGGAAGTAAAAATGTATCAGTGAAGATATAAAGATATTTTGAGATGTAGAGGAGGGTAGTTGAGGGAGCTCAAGATTGAGAGTCTCAGTCATCTCAGTAAAAGAGATGGGGGAGGAGATGTGTTGGAAGAGGAGTTTAGGACAGGAAAAAAGTAGGAGACTTAAAGCAGCCATTGTAGGGATTATGATGGGAAGCCAGTCAGAGAAGAATAAAAGGATTGCTGTGAACTTACAGTGGATCCAACCAACACAGCTTCATGCTTACCCAGTCAGCTCAGCCTTGATTACCTAAAAGAGTGTTGGATTGATCTGAACATGAAGGAAAATCTCTAGTGGACTGTTTGGGCCTGTTGAAGTCAATATTTTTATCAAAGACTTGGAAAAGACATAGAAGGCAAGCTAATTAAATTTGCAGATGACATAAAACCATGAGAGATATTTAATATGATGGATTATAGAAACTAAATTCAAAATTATCTTGACTGGCTAGAGTGATGGGCTGAAACCAACAAGATGCAATTTTACAGGGATAATTGCACAGTCTTGCATTTCGGTTGAAAAAAATCAATTGTACAACTGCCAGGATGGAAGAAAAATACCTAGGCTTTTTAGCTTGCCACATAGTCAATATGGGTCAACAGTATGACATAGATGTTTTAAAAAAACAAGTTAATGCAAGCTTAGGCTGCATTAACATCAAAGATGTGTTTTTAGTACACAGGCTTATAGATGGAGAACCAGAAGTTGCTTCAGAGGCCATATGGTCCAACCCACCTATTTTACAGGTGAGAAGCTTGAGGGCCAAGGAAAGTAAGTGATTTCCCAAAGTCACATAGGTCAATGTGGTTACTGAGGTGGCTTTTGGAACCCAGGTTCTCTGACTCCTGAACCGGGGCTCAGGATAAAATATAATGTGCTCAGAAAAAGATGCCCGGGGACCTGGAAATCACCAGGGGGAGAAAAGTATGTCTAAAGGGGAATGTCATAACTGTCTTCAAATATCTGAACAACTATCATATAGAAAGAGGAGTAGTCTTAGTAGGAAGAGCATTTGACTAGAAATCAAGCCTTGTCATTAATTAGTTGTGAAATTTTAGGGATGTTAAGCTTTCCGGGTTTCAATTTCCTCATCTTTAAAATGAGGGAGGTGGCCTAATGTACCATGGATGGAGTTGGTCCTGTCATTCTGGAAAGCAATTAGGTAATTGTGTCATTAAACTTTGCATCCCTCATTAGTTTGTAAGCTCCTTGAGGGCAGGCATTGCCTTTTGCCTCTCTCTGTATCCCCAGTACTTAGCATAGTGCCTGGCACATAGTAGATGCTTAATAAATGTTTACTGATTGATTGATTGATTGACTTGCAACATACTACTAGGGCTATAACCCAAAAAAATCAAAGAAAGATATGAAAAAAGCTATAGATAAAAAATTATTAAAGTAGCTCTGCTTATAGTAGCAAGGAACTTGAAACTATTGGGGTACTCATCAGTTGAGGAATGGCTGAATAAATTATGATATATGAATGTCAGGAATTACTGCATTGCCTCAAGAAATAACGAAAGGGATGGTTTCAGATATGGAAGCATATTAAAAACTTCTTTTTTAATTTCTCTAGAAATATTAAGAAATAATATTTCTCTGCTCAAAAAAGCCCTTTCCAGACTCCTAGAAGCACTGCTGTGAAAAGTGGGTCAAGGACAAAAGAGTTTTAGTTAGAGAAATGGCTAAGGGAGGCACCTAACATTTTAACAAAGAATAACTGTTCTCCTGTTTCAATCAGTGCCTTCCCTATTCCTGATGGGAGTGGGCTATTGACTCTTAAAGGCCATCTCCTCTTTACTCCTTTATCTGAAGTGATTAGAAAGAGGACTTACCCTTCTCCCCTGAGGAAAGATGCTTCTATATCCAAGGAAAGAAGTCAGAAATGAAATAGTAACTTGGTTACTCAACAAATTCTGGAATTGTAATACAAACTATTTTTACATGTTGGGATTTTCTTCTTAAAGAATGTTCTAAATATTACCTGAAACCATTTTGGAGTAACATCACATCACAGAGGTTGGAGAATTATTTCTTTCTAAGTCAGAAATGGTTTGGAATTAGGTTAATGTTAAATGAAATAAAATTGCTGCTAGAAGATAGTCTAAAAGTGGAGAGTACAGTATTAGTCTTGGTTCGTGTGTGTGTGTGTGTGTGTGTGTGTGTGTGTGTGTGTGTGTGTGTGTACTGGAGAAGTTGAAATACATTTCACTCCCTAATACCTTTTTTGGGTTATCACTATCACTCAGTATAACCTCTTCTCCTTAGATATTGGTCACACATCCTCCAGGACTCTCTCCTTCCTTCCTTCCTTAATGATTTCAGTACGTAATTTACAATCTTTCTCTCCTACCCAACTCCTACCTTCATACTAGGGGACATTAAGATAATTATTGATATTCTCCCTTACCTCCCAATTTCTCAAATTACTCATTTCCCATGACTTACTTCTCCACCCCCACCTCAGCTATACACAGAGATGGTCACACCCTTGATCTTGCCATCATATCTCACTTTCATGTTCATGAACTATGAGTTTCTTTTATCTATCATAATCTGTTATGGTTCTACCTCTCTGCCTTGTAGACTCTAACCCTGTTATTTCACACTGTGATCTCCAACCTTACCACTTCTTAATTCTTTACCATACTACTACCCCTGCACTAGCTACTCTCTCCTCCCTTCCCCATCTTAAGCCACTGGTGAACCACACTCTTCTCTTATCTTGACTCCTTCATCTCCTTATCCTATTGAAATCTTACCCTAATAAACCTTAGCCTGGAATCACTCCCATCATCCCCTGCTTTTGCTCCTATATACGTTTCTGAATGAATTTCTTAAAAAATAATGCTAACTGGGTCCACTACATATTTATATTACATAATCTTAACTTAGCCCTTGCTGTGGCAAAGTAATACTTTTATATGACCCTAATTAATATGCTATCCCCATCACCATGGTGGCTTTTCCAAACTTCATTCCTCCTCAAACCTTCCTTGGTTCCCTCTTTTTCCCATCCTGTCAGCTAAGCACCTTATCTCATATTTTACTGAGGCAGCAGGTGACAATGTGGATAGAATTCAGAACCAGGAGTCCAGTTTATATCTGTCCTCAGACACTTAGTAGGTATGTGACTATGGGCAAATCACTTGACCTCTGTTTGCCTCAGTTTCCTCAATTATAAAATTAAGATAATAATGACAGCTACCTCCAAGGTTGTTGTGAGGATCAATTAGTCAATATCTGTAAAGTGACTAGCACAGTACTCATCACATAGAAGGCACTAAGTGCTCATTCCCTTCCCTTACCCCTTTATAGTTAGGTGGTGGTATAAATAAGCATCTCTGCCTTATAAATCAAATGTCCCTTGAAGTATATAGAAGAGAGATATTGACTGGTTCTAAAGGATCTTAAAGAAACTACTAATAAAAACTTGTATTTATATAATGCTCTATAGTTACAAAGCTCTGTACAATACCTACAGGCCACCTTGGCTATTCCTTGCCATGCCTACATATTTTTCCCTATCCAAAGGTGCCAAAGGGAGAAAATATCTGTGGTTGGTGTAGCTTTGCAGGATTAATATAAAGAGAATATAGCTACCAACATCACTATCACCTACTTAGTAAAACCAAGAGACTACCCACTTTTATGGTGATCACAGTAGAGAAACAAAGCGAAGAGAGACTATGTAGACAAGGCAGCTTACCAGGCAGAGGTTGTACTGCTTTTCAGTTGGGAAAATCCCCCACTCTCTGTCAGTCTCCCCTACTCTGAGCATTTGCAGTATGGAGTGGGTAGCCTAGAAACTGCTGGCAAAAGCCTCTCTATCTGAGACTTAGAGTGGAGCTCATGATGTCCCAAGCCACAGAGCAGCATCAGATAATGTTGAGAACATCTGAAAGGACCCTGGTTACTTTCAGCCTCTAGAGTTCACCTGACAATAGGACAGATAGTGACAGTTGCTTCTACCAGTGAAGTGTCAGAAAATGAATCACTTTGTGACAGTGATATTGGGAAGGAAGGAATGACCCCTCTCTTCCAACAAACACATCCAGGGAATACTTGATCCCTTGACAAGTGTCAAGTTGTGAACTGAGTTGAGAGTTTAGACCTGCTTAGGACTGGCAAACACTAGCTTCTTGGTAAGCTTCTATGCTTTATCTTTTCAATTCTGATTTCATGTGATAAATAGGATTGATTTCTTTTGTAATTCTACATGCCTTATTTTATGCATTTAAAAACATCATTCTGAGGAGGAGGTGTGTTTGTCCTTTGTTGCCAAAGAACACCATGCCATCAGAGAAATAATGACATGACTTGCACTTGACTTTGCTCCTCCAGAGCCATCTGAATCCAGTGACCAGGTATTCATCAGAATGACTGGAGATGACCCAGGATGAGGCAATTGGGATTAAATGACATGCCCAAGGTCACACAGCTAGTAAAGGTCAAGTGTCTGAGGTAAGATTTGAACTCAGGTCCTCCTGACTCCTGCACTGGTGCTCTGTCCACTGCATCACCTAGCTGTCCCTATTCTGAGGAGGAGGTAGGCTTCACCAGACTACCAAAGGAATCTATTTCACAAAGAAACTCTGAACTCTACATTTGGTTGATTTTTAGAAAGTTTAGTTTCTTTGGAGGTCAGTTATGACTTTGATTTTCTCTGATTTGGATTCTATCATTGAGGGAGATATGAAAGACTGAAGCACACAGTAGCTTAAGTAGATCTTATTTAAAACTAACACAACTTCATGGAGCAGTGGACTAAAGAAGCAACATGGCAACAGTAGCATGTGCACATACATAACACACATGCACATGCACACACACACACACAAGACTAGGAAAGCACAAGCAATCCACAGAATGGAGTGAAAAGCAAAAGGTAAATTAGGAAAAGTAGTGGCCTTTAAACATTCAACTAGGAATTTTAAAAACACTATTAATTAATTACATTTTGTAGTAAAAGAGAACTGCACTCTGCCCTGCCACCTCCAACAAACAATCGTCACTTAAAATGACTGTTTGACTAAAACCCAGGAGCCGTGATCAGCTACAAAATGGTGACTTGGCTGCTGAGGTAGGAGTAAAACCCTTTGGAGACCTCCATCTCATTTTTCACTTCTATACTCACACAACCATCCCAGTTACAGTCAGGGTTTGATCTCCCAGGGAGCAAGCCTTCCAGAAGATAGTCCTTAGTTATTTCATACCTTAGATTTCACCCCCAAATGTTGGGCAATCATTTTGGGGCTAATCAACCTCACATTTTTATTCCCACTTGTACTTTCCTAAAATGCATCTCCTGGTTGGATTTCACCTTCATTTTGTCATGCTCAGCATTTTCTCAGATATATCTCTAGTTGTGCAAGGTTAGTATTTCTGCAGATCTCACAGGGATTGAAATACCTTTTAATTTTTTTTTGCATTTTCCCTTTTTATTCATCTGATATTTTTAGACTTGAAATTCTTTTCCTTAAAGAATGAATCCAAGGTACCAGCAGAAAGCACCCAGGAAAGCAGTTCTATTATAATCCCATTGTTTTAGTCAAACTGAACCAAACCTCATTTTAACCACAATGATGTCCAGACAGGAAGGAGACTTTTTGATTTATAGTCTTACAATTACATCCATCTGAAGAATTTCAACCTTGTGTGAATAAAAACAAGAAAGGCCAGGAATACTGAGAAGCTGAGATCAGGAGGACTAATGTTTTCCTGATTGTGACATGCATTTATGAAATATCTATAGTGTGCTGGGTACTGGAGATACAAAGACATAATAGAATGTTAAATTTGGAAATCACCTTAGAGATCACCAAGCCAGACCCCTTTATTTTACAGATGGATGAATCAATATTGTTGTTTGGCCTTCATTTCTGAAGAAGATCAATGTTCTATGTCCTCTGGGTGATATCTTAGGAATTTAAGTGAGGCAGAGTTGTGCAAAGTCATCCGCCTCAGTCTCTCTTCCAGAATCATCAAAATTCAGTGGCAAGATAAGCGTCAAGACAACCTGTGATGGCCCAGGATGCAGTGGCCTTTTTTGGTGACTGACCAAGCTCTGAGTACTCTACAGCCATGAAGGTGGCTGAAACAGGGTTCACTTCTTGGAGACACAGGTGAGGGTTGAGTGCCAGGGAGACACTAAAGGTGGATAAGTAAACCTGAAAAGGGCATGGCAAGTCCTCACACCAGAGGTGCTAGTCCTCCTTGAATACCCTGATTTCTGAATGAATGAATGAAAAAGTACTGAGTAAACACAAACTATGTGCTAAGCAAAGGGTATGGAGGTGTTAGCAAAAAGATCTGGTGAACAGGAGGAGTAGGAGTGATGAGGAAATTGAAGCCCAGAGAAGTAGAAATTTTGCAAAGTTCACACGCTAAAGAGGGAGGGCTTAGGACCCAGATATCTTAACAACCAGAATAGCACTCTTTTTACTATATCACTTTGAAAAATAAACTTTTATTGTAATTTTCCTTTCACTATCATGATCATTTTCAATGATCTTTTTATAGTACTTCAAGGTTCGCAATTTTTCACTT
Organism: Notamacropus eugenii; assembly: GCF_028372415.1. Taxonomy (NCBI): domain Eukaryota; kingdom Metazoa; phylum Chordata; class Mammalia; order Diprotodontia; family Macropodidae; genus Notamacropus; species Notamacropus eugenii. The sequence goes on from NC_092873.1 coordinate 403,831,951, forward strand.
ACAAATGACGCATTATGTCATTTGATTCTCTCAACATCCATGAGAGTTAAGTAGTATAATTATTTTGCAGGTGAGGAAACCAAGGCTCAGAGAGGTTAAATGGCTGGTCTAGAATTATATAGGTAGTATCCCAGGTGGGATTCAGAGCCAGGTCTTTCTGACGTCAAGTCCAGCACTGATTCCATTATGTACTTTATAGACAATAAGCTAGATTTTTCCATAGCATCTCAATCAGTCCCAGGTAATAAGATAGGTGCTAGAGAGATGGGCATTCACTTTTCTATGGTTCACTTTTCTAAGGTTCTACTCCTTGTGTACAGTTTAGTTATGCAGCACTGACAAGGCAGGCAACTTTGTTTTTAACACATTCACTCAACGGAGTATATAATCAATTAGAATGCCAGTTCAGTTTACACAGATGGATAGCTCATACATACCATATATTCATTTTTGATGGAACCAAAACAAGCTTCAAGACAACTGAGGAAATTGAATGAATTTCAAAGATCATCCATCCTACCTTCCCCCCACCACCACCATAATAGACATCTAAATGTTTATCTAAGCAATTCTAGTAGTTATTTGGACAATTTATGGATATGTAATTTGTAATAAGGATTCAAAGGATATCTCAGAATATCCCCATTTTTCGTTAAAGATATGTTACTTTTTTCTTTTATTGTGCGCATTTGAGAAAAATGAGTGTGCAGGATACTACCAGGAAGTCCTGTTTGAAAAAATTAATAAACAAAAATATTTTACTGGAACTCTTCCAACTTGTGAACTTTCATAAATACCTAGAACATTGCGGTCAACAACACTGATGCTGAAATGTTCAACTGCCGTAAGTCAGTGGTTATTTAACCAACTAAATTGGAAATAAATACATGCTATTTTTTAGTTTGTGTGGTCTTAATCTATAGAAAGGCAACATTGCATAGTAGATAGACAGCTGGTCTGTCAGTCAAAAAACCTAGTGTGATACACATAAGCTTGTGTGATCCCAGGCAAATCACATTCTCTGAGTTATGGAAGAGGAGTTGACCTGCAGTGGGAGAGGAAGTTTTCTCATCTAGGGGTTCCCTATACTAATGAAACCATGAGTCTAGTCCACATCCCCATCCCTCTAATTTTTTAACAAGTATGCAAAGACCTTGTAGATTCATTATCTTCTGGATTTGTTCTTGTCAGAAGAATCATAAGAGAAAATTTAATATATACAGACAACATAAAAAGGATTCTTTAGAGTAATTTTTATTATGGACTCTCTGAAAATTGGAATAGAGTAAACAGAAATTAATGGCTCAATGAGACAGCAAGAAATATTTGAAAAAAATATTTTTAAAAATAAGAAAATATAAGATATCTGTTACCAAAAACTACTGACCTGGAAAATAAGTCAAGGAGAGAGCATTTAAAACTCATTAGACTCCCAGAAAATCATGATTTTAAAAAAAACTTGAACACTATATTTCAAGAAATCACAATTAAAAACTGCCCAGATCTATTAGAATCAGAAGTCAAAGTGATAAGAGAAGAATCCACTGATCACCTCCTAGAAGAAACTCCACAGGAAAAGTCCCAGGAACATCATAGCTAAAATCCAGATCTTCCAAATCAAAGAAAAAATATCCAGAAAGCAGGAGTTCAAGTACCAAGGAACCTCAGTCAGGTTCATACCAGACCTGGCAGCTTCTACTATAAATAAGAGATCTTGAAACATATTATTACAAAAGGCAAAAGATATGGATTTGCAATCAAGATTAACTTTCTCTGTAAAGCTGAGTATAATCCTAAAGGGAAGACCTTTAATGGTCCTTTAATGAAATAGAGGACTTTCAAGTATGTCTGATGAAAAAATCAGAACTGAATAGGAAACTGCAATGCAAACATGAGAGTAAAGTGTTACCTAGACAGGGAAACTAATTAGTGCAGTGAGAAGGAGTTATATGAAGATATGGCATTAAAATTCTACTAGAGGGAGATGAAACCAATGTCCTTTAGACTTTAATGTCTTCAAATGTATAGAATTAGAAAAATAAAGCACCTGGAGGAGGACTGGTGCTGCTCTGAGGATGAGGAGAGAAAAGGAGGGGAAAGATGTATATGTAAAGAGCTACCCATTAATTGGGGAATAGCTAAGCAAACTATGGTATATGGATGTAAGAAAACACTATTGCGCTATAAGAAATTGCAGAAGAGTCAATTTCAGAGAATCCTGGAAGTATAAACTGGCCTAGAGTGAAGTGAGCCAAGTCAACAGAATAATGTACACAAGGACAGCGGCATTGTTTAAAAAAAAATTTGAAAAACTTAACTCTCACAAATCAGTCAGTCAGTAAGCATTTATTAAGCAACTACAATGTGACAGACACTGTACTACACAACAATGATACAAGAACAAAAAAAAAGACCCTGCTGTCAAAGAGGTCAAAGTATGAGGGAGACAACGTGGAAACCATGTATAAGCAAGATATATACAGGACCTACAATCCACTATGTTATCCAACTACTTACAGAGAGGTCGTGAACTCAAGGGGCAGAAAAAGATATACATGTTCTAGACATCGTCAGTGTGGGAATGTGTTTTATTTGACTTTATTTGTTTTGCATATGTATACATATACACACATATATACACATAGGTACACATATATTTACCTGAATATATATATTTACTTGAGTATATATATATATATATATATATGTACATATATACTTATATACATATACACACATTTGTTAGGTTTTATTTTAATTAGGGCAGGGGACAGTTGAGAGAATGAGGGTAATAATAATGGCCCCCCAAAAAAGGACTATTGAAACATTTTTAAATGAATGGAACAGAAGAAGTTCAGAAGGAAACACAAGCAGGATTGTTTTGATAGTAATGAGCTGAATTTATCATATACGTCTTTAAAAGGCAAGTTTTATGAATGGAGATTCATGGTTTTGTATACAATCCTTTTTTTATATTCTGTGCATGTAGAAATGTTGAGTGTAGTTTCAGTTTTTAAATTCAGAATTTTAAAAAAATATAATGGATTTCAGTGGGAAATTGTAATTCCAAATGTTTGTTTTATCCACCGATTTTCAGGCATTTAATTTGTAAGGTGAGTCTGAGATGTAATATATCAAAAGTTACCCAGTACTCTTAATGCATAAAAGCCCTTCTAAGTACCTAAATCAAGAGTGGGGAACCTGCAGCCTAGAGGCTACATGTGGCCCTCTAGGTCCTTAAGTGCCTATTTGGATCTGACTGAATCCAAATTTCATAGAACAAGCCCCCTCATATTCTGTGAAGTTTGGATGCAGCCAAAGGGCTATCCTTGAGGACCTAGAAGGCCACATGTGGCCTTGAGGCTGCAGGTTTCCCACCTCTGACCTAAACCATAATTCTCTTGGGTATTAGAGAAAATGCAGCTCCTTAACTTTCTAGAGCCCCTTTCTGAATTTTTGATGTAGTCTGGTGCAAAGCCTTTTCTAATAAGAGCCAAACAACCATGATGGTCTCACGGTCATAAGGTAGGTTGATAACAAAACTAGAAGCGCTTAATTTCCTTACATCTTATCCAGTTCTGTGAGACTCAGAGGATGATGTCATCAACATGGTCTGTGGTTTTTGTTTGTTTTGCTCTTGGTGTGGTTTGATGAGACAATAGGAAGAAGGCTGGGCTTAGAATCTAGGAAAGACCTGGGTTTGAATCCCAGTTAACCTCTTATCTCTTGGGTGTCCAGTTGCCTTATCTATAAAATCAAGATGATAATAGTTGTAAAGACTACCTCATAGGTTTGTTGTAAGGAAAGCATTTTAGGTAAGCCTTAGAGTGCTATAGGAATGTGAGCTGTGTTTAGTATGCTTTTAACTGGCTACAATATAAAAATTTAGCAATATTATAATCTGGTTGTGCCGAATACCAATACTTCCCCTATTCTCATAAATTCTGTTGAGTAATAACATAGGACCTGAAGTCTAGAAATCCTCAATGAATTTTTTATTTGACTATTATTGAAAGATGATTTTTTTTCTTTTATTATGGCTCATTTGAATTAGCTGGCTCTTTAATTTAAAAATACTGACATTTTATTTCTTAATATAGTTTATGAGAAGAGAAGAAACCTATGTACCAAGTGCAACCTCTAGAACGGAATGGGAAAATTGGAACTAAAATATGCTTGAGCCATCCACAGTTTCTGGCAGTGTGAGCATGTGTATCTTACGTACATGACCACATTTAATTCAAAAGCATGAGAATATGAATCATATCATCTTGCTATTAATATTATTCTTCAAACTTTCAAACTAGACACAGAAATGTAAAGAGGGTTTGGTTAGTTGTTCATTCAACCAACATGTTGGAGCTGGTCATTTAGCATGAAAACAAGACATCTTCAATATCTGTTGGTTGGGGCCAAAGTGACACAAATCCTTCTATGCTCTATTGAGTGCCCTTTGCTGTTCAGTTATTTTTCAGTTGTGACTAACTCTTTGTTGACCCCATTCAGGATTTTCTTAGCAAAGATACCAGAGTGGTTTTCCATTCCTTTCTCCAGCTCATTTTACAGATAAGGAAACTGAGACAAACAGGGTTAAATGGCTTGGCCAGAGTCACACCCCTAGTAAGTGTCTGAAGCCAGATTTGTACTCAGGAAGGTGAGTCTTCCTGACTGTAGACTCAGCACTCTATCCACTTGACCTGCCCTCCCAACAGTTTTAAAGATGCAGCCTCTTTCTGCAATCAATGGAGGCTAATCACACCTATGTGAAGATTTAGGTACTCAGGGAAACAGAGTCCATTCATGTTAGGAGATCTGGGTATGGGCAGGCAAGTCCTCTTACACACATTATAGCTTCTTTTTCCTTTTCAAGTATTTACAAGCATGGTATGTGGAAGAATGTATTAAACTTCTGCTTGGCCTGAGAAGGGAAAACTAGGTACAATGCTACAAAAGGAGCAGAGAGGCAGATTATAGCTTAATATAAGGAACAACTTCTAACAATCAAAGAGGTCCTATAATGTTCACGCTCCCTTGAAAGATAATAAGATTCCTCTCATTAGAGGTCTTTAAGCAATGATTGAAGACCATTTGTGACCATTTGTGACCATTTGTCACATGTATTGCAGAAGAGATGATCATTTAGTTATTTATTGGATTAATGGTCTCTGATGCCCCTTCCAGCTCTGAGATCATGTAGGTGGTTAAGGAAATTTGAGGCCTGTTTAGAGTCTGAAGACTTGAATTCAAATCATGCCTTTGTCACTTTCCGTCCTTTGTGACTTTCGGCCCAAGTCATTCATCCTCTCTGAGCCTGTTTCCTCATCTGTGTAATGAGAGGGTGAGACTAGTTGACTGACAACATCCGTTCTAGCTCTAAATCTGTGCTCCTACCATCTAAATAATCTGATTTAATCTAAATTATCTAAATAAATTTAGTCCAATCAACAAGCACTTAGTAAGTACTGACTACATTCCAGCTCTCCACTATGTGCTGGGTCTAGGATAGAGACAGGACTAGACCTGTGATTTCATTTACCATGGAGAGCTGACAGGTGAAGAAATTCCTTCTACTGATTTAGGTTGCAGCATATAGTGTGAGGGAACTGGGCACTGAGAGACTAACTTCTCAAGGGTCATATTGTCAATGTGTGTCAGAGGTAGAATCTGAACCAAGGTCTTCTTGGTTTTGAATCTGGCTTCCTAACCAGTATGCCACTCTACCTTTCCAGTTGTTGGGGCTACCAAGACAAAATTGAAACCATTCCTGCCCTCAAGGAGCTTATATTCTAACTTGAGTAAAGCAAGGCCCTCTTGGGTCTCCATTCTACAGATCAGGCAAAAACAAAATGATGGACTTGTAAGTGTGACACTCAAGGTGCTTTTTATATTTAAGGAAAATGTCAGCAGTCCAAAAGACCCACTTTGGACATAACCTAGGCTTCTCCTGGACAATTTCTTCAGCCCTTCATTATTTTTCCAAGCAATTATTCAAAGTGCATTCTCTCCAAGGTTCTCTCTCAGCATTATAAGGACAAAGGACTTTATAATCAAACAGGCCTTATGCCATTGGGAAAACTAGCCCTATAGCCAGCCAAACTCAAGCAAGCTTTCTTTAGGGCATTAACACATTGCAGAAGATTTAACCTGTTAACATTATTGCTAAATTAATGTTGCAAGACAGATTGGCCATCATATCCCACTTCGTTAATCAGATTCTTCTCACACTCTCTGCTGCTCCAGGCTTATTAAGACTGCTCTTGGATTTTCTCACTTACCAATTATTGAGTAAACCTGAAGTTTACTTAGATATATATATGAAATCCACACCCCCCAACCCCCTCTCAGTCTTGATGTTCTGAACATTCAGGGAACTCTGAAGGCTGTGTCCTTTCCCTAATCTTATTTCAAGTTATTATCTTATCCCCATACATGCATTCTTTCTGACCTCAAACACCGCTGGCAGCCCATTAGAGCTTGTATCTAACTCCTTTCAATGCTCAGATTCACCACGTCCTGTCAAATAACACAGTGGGACTGCACTGCTTCCTTACCTTCGCTTTGACAGCTGGTCTAAAATATTTTCTCTGATCTTGATTCTGAAGGGAGTATGTGAATTTTTCTTCCTCCTTGTGCACTAAAACTGCTTGCACTCCAATCAATATCAAGAATTTAGAAGAAAGAAATGTAGATCATATAAGCCAGAGAACATTAATTTGTGTTTCAGAGGACCTTACTTCTCAGTGAGGTTCAGACTCCAACTAGCTGTGTGAACTTGGACAAATTATAACCTCTCTGGTCCTCAGTTTCTTCATCCAAGATAATAATACTTCACATTTATGGGGCATTTTACAAATTACAAAGTGCTTTCTTCTCCACAACCACAACAGTTGTTGTTCAGTCATTTCAGTGACTCATCATAAATCCATTTGATCTTTTCTTGGCAAAAGCACTGAAATGGTTTGCCATGCTCTAGCTCATTTTGCAGATGACGAAGATGAGGCAAAGAGGGTAAGTGACTTGCTCAAGATCACCCAGCTAGGAAGTATCTGAGGCTGGATTTAAACTCAGGAATGTGTCTTCTTGACCCCAGGCCCAGCGCCCTATCCTCTATACCACCTAGCTACCTTATGAGTTAGACAAATACTATAATCAATTTACAAATGAAGCTAAAATTAGGTAACTGACCCAAATTCACATGACAAGGAAACGACATAGCTAGGACTCTAATCCTATGGTCTCTTTACTATGTCATAATGTCCTATGTAAAATGAAGTAACTGACTTGTGTGATCTCTTAAGTTCCTTCCAGTTCTGACATTCTATGCTCGTATTAGAATAAATGTGCAAAGTTGGCCCTGTGGTCCACACCCAGAGTCAGATGACCTTCACAAAGCAAGTTTATCAACAAGCATTTATTAAGTACCTAATGTGCTTAGTTCTAGGGATACAAAGAAAAGCAAAAGATATTCCTGTTCTCAAAGAGAAGAAAACGTGCAAACATTTATGCAGGATAAACAGAAGATAATCAAGAGAGGGTTCAGTGGTATTGAGAAAGGCCTCGACTCTGGTAGGCAAGTACTTTATATCATCCCCATTTTACAAATTAAGAAACTGAAGTTCTCATGGGCTGACAAACTCAAGGGCATACATCTAATAAGTAGTGAACGTAGAACTTGAACCCAGATCTTTGAACTCCAATTCCAATGTTCTTTCCACTCCACTATTGCTAGTCAAGTAGGAGAAGGTTGTAAGATGTCATCAGAATCCCTCAAATCAATAAGAATGGTATTTGGTGATGTGCTAAAAACAGCACCAATGAAATAAAAGATGAGAAATTAAATGTCACCCAAAGTTAATTCCTACAGGATGATAGAAGATAAACTCCCTTCCTAGATCACTGCTTCTGCATTCTCCGCTGACAGCCTCCCCACCTTGGCCTAGGACGCCAAGCTAGCTACTGCAGTTTTAGATAAAGGAGAATCAAATACCTCCGAGGAAAGTGAAACTATTACAATACTAGAAATGGAGCAACTCCAAGAACTTTCACAGTGGTTCAAAAGAGAGAGCATGAAAGTATAAAGTATGAAGAATTTGGAGGACCAAGGTTTGAACACTAGTTGTACCACTTGTAACTGGGACCTCAGGCAAGTGGTTTAATGTCTGCATCTCAGTTGCCTCATGTACAAATGCGGAAGGAGAGGAAGAGTGGGTTAGATTCAATTCAATAAATATTTCTTAAGTGCCTACTATGTGCAAGGCACTAAACTAAGCTCTGAGGACACAAATAAGGAAAAGACAGTTCCTGCCCTCAAAAATCTTACAATTTAATGAGGTAAGACAACACACAAATAGAGGGGAAAAGAATATGGTGGGAGAAGCAACCTCATTCAGTGGAGAGAGTGGAGTAAGCGGCAAAAGTCCAGGTTCTGCCTTCTATAAAGGAAGGCTTTGGGTGGAGTTTCGTGCTGTCTCCTCTAGCCCTTCAATCAGAGGGAAGGGAGAAGAGGGAAGCAAGGTGGGAAGGTGTTGAGCATATCCAAGGCTGATCTAAACAGCATGAGGACAAGATTTCTGGTTATTGGCATATCCTAGAAGGGACATCTTATTCCACAGAGTTGAAACCAAGCAGAGATACAGTTGCAAAGTAGGGTCCAAAGTTCAGGTTCTGCCCCCTATAAAGAAAAGTTTAGGGTGCAGTGACCTTAGATGACCTCTAAGGGTCTCTTCTATGTCTATATCTGTGCTCTTAAGATTCTAAGAATGATGGAAGAGTTAAAACAGAAAGGGGCAAGAATTTGGACTGAAGGAAGTCATAAAACCAACAAGAGAGTAGAGAATTTAAGACAAATCACACAAACACCCTCTAAAAAAATAGATTATCTGAAAAACAAAATGGCATAATTGGAATAAAAAAAATCAGAGATGGAAAGAAAATTAACTGAGTAAAATTAAGATGAATAAAATTACATACTCTACAAACAAAGGATATTGAACTCAAAAGAGATAATTGAAAGATAAGATTTCCAGTAAACCATGAAAAAAAAATTGAATAGTATATTTCAAGGAATCAGACAAGAAAACTGCCTAAAAGTATTGGAAAAACAGCAAAATAGTTTGAGAGACTCTACAGACCACCAACAAAGAGGGACTCAAAGAAATGTCATGATCAAACCATAACGTACTTTTATGGAAAAGATATACTACATATTTCATGCTTTGGTCTATAAAAGCTCATGAATTTATCCAACAGTAACTCTAAACAAGGCATATGTAGCTGCATAACATTAAGATGTTATATTTATTGAAATGCCTGGAATCTGACAAAAGAATGGGAGCTCAGCTATGGAGTTGCTAGTGAGAAATAGACTATTCAGACCTTGTAAATATAAGGAAGTATAGTTGGAGCATAGAGGGAAGAAATGGTTTGTGGTGGGGCAAAATTTTTGTTTTGTCCAGGTAGGTGAACTTGCCTACATTTGACTCACAGGGAGGACAAAAATAGTTATTTTTAGAGTCTCTTTTCCCCACCCTTCTCCAAAGGACTCTGATTCCTTACCAGGAGAGGAAGCAGGAGATTAGGGCCAGAGGTTGGCCCCTCTGCTCTCCTCAGAGAGACAGGGGAGCTAGACTAGAATTATATCTATTTGCTCCCTTAAATAATCTAGTCTAGGAGAAATAATTTTTAGATCCAAGATTATCTCCCAGTCTCTAGCCCTTAATAATGAAGGAGTATCCCAAGCTAGATAACCAAAACTTGACTCCATTTCCACCAGATATCAGTTCCACAATGAACTTAAATAGCAAACACCAAATAAATCCCATTTACCCAAGTCTATAGCAAAACATAAATCAAAAAAAGTATACATCCAAAGAATATATACCAGATAATATAGAGCTCTTCTACTGAGAGAAGGATAAGGCAAATCAACCAAGAAAGCCTCAGATCTCAGTCATTGGGAAATTCTTTGAACTCTCAATTGTAACAAGCTAGTGATAGGGACATGATAGAGACTATCAGCTTCTCTACATGTCGTCTTCTCCCCAGAGTTTTTCTCTCCCTTCAAGGACCTGAAGAGAGGTTGGAATCATTCATCTTCTCTCTTGAAGCTGGAAGCCAGAAGGAAGACAAGATCTCTTCTCTCTAGCTCTCACCAACCCTATCACTCATAGAAGTTTAGGGCACTGAGTAACCAATCTCCACCAGTGAAGAAAGAGTTCCATACCAATGTGCTTTGAGACTTGAGTTACATAGGACTTGATTGTCAGGCCAAAATTAGCACAGGCAGTAGAGAATCGATCCATACTCTGTTGGATTTTTGTCTCAGAGGCTGCCTTGACAGCACAATCATCTGCAAACAAAAAGCTGTGCAGCAAGGATCCTTGGTCTTGGCTCGTAGCCTTTTCAATTTAGATAGTTTGCCATTGGTGAAGAAGCTGATTTGATGCTTTTTTTGTCCTACTTGAAGGCGTTCAATAACATCACAGAAAATATCGTGCACACAATCCTGCTTTACTCCATTGGTGACTAAGGAAACATGAGAGCATCCCCTTCATCCAGAACCTGTGTGAGCATGCCATCAAGAAACTGGCATACAATGCTGAACTTCTCCAAGCAACCCAGTTTCACCAAGATCTTCCACAGGCCCTGATGACTGACAGCATCAAAGGCCTTGGTCAGGTTGACAAATGTATACAGACCTCTGTTCTGCTCCTGACATTTCTCCTGGAGTTCTTGGGCACCGAGCACCATCTCAACCATTCTATAACCCTTTCTAAAACCACACTGTCTCTTGAGTAGGTGACCATGTTCACCAATTAAGGAGGACTCTGGCAAGGATTTTGCCAGTAATGATTAGGAGAGGGATCTTCCTGTGGTTGTCACAGGACAGCCTGTTTCCTTTTTCTTTACAGAGATGGACAATAGAGGCATTCTTAAGCTCCTAGAGAATAACTTTCTCTTGCCATATAATCTGGAATATTTCAGTATGAGCAACAGACCTGCTGCCTTGTAGATCTCTGCTGGGTTGGCATTTTGCCACTTCAGAGGATCTTGATGGCATTCAGTACCTCTTCTATCATTAGAGGTTCAGCTAGAGAGGAATGAATCTGCAGCAATCCATTACATCAGCACTGGTTGATGACGGTCTGTTAAGAACACTGTGGAAGTGCTCAGCCCATCTCTCCAGGATCATGTCCTTGTCACTGATCAATGTGGCTCCATCAGCACTGAGTAGTTGAAATGTGCCAAAGGTCTTTGGTTCATAAACTGTCTTCAGGGCACCATAGAAGTGCTTGTAATTATTGCTTTAGGTGTAAAGTTGAATCTCATCTGCCTTCTTGCTGAGCCAAGAATCTTGCTTCTCTCTAAGCTTCATTTGCACTTTGCTTTAGATGAAGTTAAACACTGCTTTCTTAAAGATGGACAAGCTATCCTGCTGATAAACCATGTGGAGCTCTCATTTCTTATTTAGCAGCTACTGAATTTCCCCATCATTTTCATTGAATTAATCCTGATGTTTACGGGTGTTCTGCCCAGATCAGCAAATGCAGGTCTATACACCAAGTCTCTGAAATCTACCCACTCCTCTTCTGCTCCACTGTTGCTGACTATGCTAATTTTGTCCTGATAATCAACACCAAGGAAACTTAGGTCCTTTAACAGCCATTGCCACACCATCCATTGGTCACAGTAAATGGAGAAATTTTGAATGCTGTAGGTAAGTTCACTTACCTTGGTAGTACACCCTCCCAGGGTTGTTCACATAGATGTTGAGGTTGATGCATGCAATGCTAGATCTAGCTCAACATTTGATAGGCTCCAAAAGGAAGCATGGAAGAGAAGAGGTGTCAGGCTGCCTACTAAGCTGAAGGTCTACAAAGCTGTTGTGCTGACTACACTGTTCTATGTCTTTGAAACCTAGACAGTCTATCAGCACCATGCCAGAAAACTGAACTGCTTCCACCTGAACTGTCTCAGGAAGACCCTAAAGATTACCTAGCAAGGTAAGTAACCAGACACTAAGGTCCTCCCTAGAGCTGAACTGCCAAGTGTTCAACTCTGTTGCAGAGAGGGCAACTCCATTAGGCTGGCCACACAGCTCAAATGCCAAACACATTTTTTTTATTTTACCTTTTTTTATTTTATTTTTTATTTTATCTCTATTTTACAGAGAACTCACACAAGGTAATTGCTCACATGGCAGTCAGAAGAAGTAGTAAAAGGGCACTTTCAAGGTAACTCTGAAGAACTTCAGTATTGACTGTGAAACACGGGAAACACTGGCAGAGAACTATCCAACATGGTGCACCCACATCAAAGAAGGCACTGTATTCAATGAGCAAGGCAGAATCATGGAAGCACAAAGGAAATATGAGCTGTGCAAATCCATTTCCACTCTAAATGTTCTAACAGACTTGTGCCTGATCTATGATAGTGCCTTCTGAACTTGTATTGGTCTGATCAGCAACAGCCAAACACATCATATCCTAACTCTATCATGATATAATTGGTCTTCTCAAAGTGCAAAGCTGAACAAGTTGTGGTATATGAATGTAACGAAATACTATTGTGCTATAAAAAAAGATGAGCAGACGGACTTCACAAAAACCTGGAAAGACTTATATGAACTGATGCTAAGTGAAGTGAGAGGAACCAGGAGAACATTGTACACAGCCACAGGGTGCAATCACTGCCTTATGGACTTAGCTCTTCTCAGCAATGCAAGGGCCTAAAACTGTTCCAAAAGACTCATGACAGAAAGTGCCATCCACATGCAGAGAAAGAAATATGGAGTCTGAATGCAGATCAAATCATATTATTTGCTGTCTTGTTTTGTTTTGTTTTGTTTTTTCTTTGGTTCCTCCCATGTGGTCTAATTCTTCTCTACAATATGACTAATGTGAAAATATGTTTAATAAGAGGGTATATAGAGAGCCTACATCAGATTATTTGGCATCTTGGGAAGGGAGGAAGGGAGGGAAGTAGAGAAAATTTAAAACTTATGGAAGTGAATGTTGAAAACTAAAAATAAATAATTTATTTTAAAAAATAAAACAAAGGGCAAATAACAACATAGGAAAGGGGGACATTTTTGAGATAACTCAGTTGAAGTGTGTATTTGCAAATTCATATAATATAAAAAGTGGAGGTGGAAGAGAGAAGCCAGGGAGATGGGTTGGATAACATCTATTCAGCATGAAGGTTAAGATGGCCAAAAGATATGGTCTGGAACATTTATATAGAACTTCAAGGTCAATATACTCAACTAAAATGTCTAAAAAGATAAAAAGGACCATTGGGAAGGAGAAAGAGGGGAACAATAATTTATTAAATACCTATTATATGACACTCACTGTGCTAAACACTTTATAAATATTATATCATTTGATCTTTATAACTACCCCAGAAGATAGATGCTATTAAGCTCCTTGAGGGAAGGAACTATCTATTGCCTTTTTCGTAGCCCTAGTGCTTAGCACAGTGCTTGGCACATTGTAGGCACTTGATAAATGTTTAATGATTGAAAGAGAAATTAAGTGTCTTGCCCACAGTCACACAACTAGTGAGAGTGTCTGAGGCCAGATTTTAACCCAAGTTCTATCCACTGTGTCACTTGGCTATCCCATAGGATCCTAGAAGATCCCTTTTAACCAGTGTAAAAACAGGGGAGAGGGAGGTCAAGGCCAATGAAAATCCCTTATTTCCCTTGTCCTGTAATTGCTATCTTTTTGTTTTAGTTGCTGTTCAGTCTTGTCCAAATCTTTATGATCCCATGGACCAAAACACACCACGCCCTTCCATCCTCCACTATCTTTCAAAGTCTGTTCAAGTTCATGTTTGTAGTTTCCATGACACTATCTATCCATTTCATCCTCTGCTATCCCCTTTTCCTTTTGCCTTCAATCTTTCCCAACATCAGGGTCTTTTCCAATGAGTCCTGTTTTCTCATTATGTAACCAAAGTATTTAAGCTTCAGCTTCAGTACTTGACATTGCAGTGAATACTTGAATTAATTTCTTTAAGTTGGATTGATTTGACCTCCTTGCTTTTCAAGGGACTTCTACAGAACCACAAGTCAAAAGCCTCAATTCTGTGCCACTCAGCTTTCTTCATAGTCTAACTTTCAAAGTCATACATTATTACTGGAAAAACTGTAGATGCAGCTATATAAATTTTTGTCAGCAAGGTGATGTCTCTGCTTTTTAGTATGCTTCCCAGATTTGCCTGAGTTTTCCTTCCAGGGAGCAAGGATCTTTTCATTTCATGTCTAGTTGTTCTCTATAATGATCATTGAATCTAAGAATATAAAATCTGGCACTACTTTCATTTTTTCTCCCTCTATTTGCCAGTTGCCAAGATCTTCAGGAGTTTTTTTGATATTTAAACTTCTAGGTAGCTTTTATATTTCTTTCTTTTACTCTGTAATGGAAGTTAAAGGTCTTCCCCACCCATCAATAGGCCTCAGGTGAAGCCCACTAATGGAAACTTGATTAGGGGAGGCTTATTTTATAGGAAGGCCCACACCTTTTGTTAATTAATGAGGCACTGGGTCAGATGCGCTCTTGCTCTGAAAAGTGTATATATACTATGAGATGAGATTTTTGCTTTGGTGGCTTGGAAGAAGGTTTATGTACCAGATGAGACTCTGGGTGTCTGTTAAGGAGCTCCCATGGCTTTGAAAATCCAGATATTGGTGCTTCTCTCTCTTGTAACTATGTATGTTGGATCTATGTAGACAGTTGGATCTGTCTGTTGATCTGTGATGTATGTATTGCTATGGTCAGACAGTTAGAAGACCTGCCTGTTGGTCTTATTTCTCTGCTTGTATTTTCTCTGTTGGTGAATATAACTAACGTAGATTGTTGGCCCCCTTTAAAGCTACTTTCATTAGAAAAGCAGATCTAAGAACCTGTGCCAGCAGGTCGTCCTGGATGTATGTCAGGGTGCTTGCTACTACACATCCTCAACAAGAGGCTTCTCAATTTCTCTTCACTGTTTTGACATCATAGTGGCATCATCCGAATATCTGAGATTGTTGATATTTCTCCTGGCAAACTTAATTCTGACTTTGGATTCATTCAACCTGATATTTTACATCATGTGTTCTGCATATAAGTTAAACAAATAAGGTAGCAATATACAGCCTTGTCATACCCCTTTTCCAATCTTAAACCAATCAGTCTCATGTTTGGTTCTAACTGTTGCTTTTTGGCTCACATACAGGAGACAAGTAAGATGATCTGGTACTCCCATCCATTTGAGGACTTGCCACATTTTGTTGTGATCCACAGAATTAAAGGGTTTTGAGTAGACAATGAAGCAGAAATAGAAGTTTTTCTGGAACTCCCTTGCTTTCTCCATAGTCCAATGAATCTTGGCAATTTGATTTCTAGTTCCTCTGCCTCTTTGAAAACTAGCCTGATCTTCTGGTAATTCTCAGTTCACATATTGGTGAAGCCTAGCTTGTAGAATCTTAAACATAACCTTGCTGGCATGTGAAATGAGCACAGTCGTTCGGTGATTTGAATATTCCATGGCATTGATTGCCCTTCTTTAGAATTGGGATGTAAACTCATCTTTTCCAAACCAGCGGCTATCATTAGTTTTTCAAATTTGCTGGCATATTGAGTGTAGCACATTAACAGAATCATCTTTTAGGGTTTTAAACAGCTCAGTTGAAATTCCATCACCTCCATTAGCCTTATGGTTAGCAGTACCTCCTAAGGCTTACTTGACTTCATTCTCCAGGATGTCTGCTATACCATCATGGTTATCAGTGATCTTAAGATCTTTCCTGTATAGTACTTTTATGTATTCTTGTCACCTCTGTGACTTTTCCTTGTTCAGCTCCTTTCCATTACCAACCTTCTGTGCAACATGGGAGACACTGGCACAGGACCACTCAGCATGGTGTGCCCACATCAGAAAAGATGCTGTGCTCCATGAGCAAAGCAGAATTGAAACAGCACAAAGGAAAACTAGAATGTGCAAATATAGAGTAACCACCTCAAATATTCACATCGACCATCTGTGCCCAATCTGTGGTAGAGCATTCTGAGCTCCTATTTGTCTGATCAGCCACAGTCCACACTGAAACTTCACTTTATCATGGTGATGTCATTTTGGTCCTCTTCAAGAATGAAGGACAACAATCAACCAAGAAACCAGCCTTAATCCCTGGTTATCTTTCACCTTTCTTTCAACATAAATACCTTCAGGCTGCTGCCTTTTTCTAAATTGGGGGAGGGAATGGGAAGAAGCAGTTAGAAAACACTTTCCTTCTAGAACCCTGAGAAGTAATTGGTGCAATTACTCCCAAAAAAAAACCAAGAGATTGTGACTGGGGTGGAGTAGGAGGAAGTTGGTAATCCAACTCACATCCACATAACTATAAGTTTTGCAAAGTGCTTTACAAAAACATCAATCAACATTAACTAAATACCTATTATGAAATGGATGGTAAGTATTGCAGCCAATATTCAAACTTTTATTTAAGTTGTCACCCTCTCTCCTCTATACTATAGTGATACCACTGTAATTCAATACTCCAGGTTTTCCCTGTGCCTCCACTTATTTATAAGGTAACTATAAGTGTCATACCCAAATCCATGGTATGATGACTTACTTTCCTTCATTTAGAAACCCCTCCAGAACACTGCAGTATGTCTATAAATTAAGACAGTTAGTCTTTTAGAAAATATGAAGTGATTGGGATAGAAAAAAATCTAAAATGTCAAAGAATTATGGCATTTCTGGGAAACTTTCCTTCTTGGAGAGGGGATTTTATTTACCAGATTCTTCATCAAAGAAGAGCTCTAAAAAGTAAAGTAAGGACTGAAATACGATTAGGTAGTTAATGGTGAAGTGGATTTGCAAATAATTTTTTCCTACCATCACAGATTATTCTCTAGTCTTTCTTGAGGTTCATCTTGGGTGCAGAATAAAAAGAGCTCAATGGTAAAAAAAAAAAAAAAAAAGAGAGAGAGAGAGAGAGAGAGAAACAGACATCTCTCCTGGTAACAATCCAAAGACCACTTTCCCAGGACCATCTCCCTTTTCTCAGGAACCAAAGATCCTGTGAGATCATGCCAGGAAACTCTCTAAGGCATGGTGAAAACTGAATAATGGTTTTGAGCAATCCCTCAAGTCAGAGTTCCTAGGATCTACCTGGAGAGTAATTCCTCCCACCAAGGTCTTAAATATGACTGGAGGTCAATAAATTAAGAGGCAAGGCTAGAAAATAAAACTCAACTGATAGGCCTTTGGCAAGTAGACAACAACTCTAAAGTACCAAGGGAGAGATACATTTCTGCCAAGCCTAGAGGCCTGTGGGCTACCCAAGTCTTCTTACCTCAGCTCCCGAGGTCTTCGGTTGGCCAAACCGGGTGCGCATATGAGAGAAAGGACGTTCCAGAGTCGAACAAGGGTTGAGCTTTATTACAGGGTCTCGTTACAAGTGCAGGGCGTTCTTCCTTAGGAGGAAGAGGGAGAGTCTCCCAAGGAGGCAAAGATCTTACAATAAGGGATTGGAAGTAGAAGTGTAAGTGGGGAGAGAGGGGGAGGGGAGAGAAGAGAGAGGAAAGTGAGGAGCCTAGTAAGCTCACACGTGGCCCCTCGCCCAAGAGGCTTTTTCCGGCTTTCCTGAACCTACTTAAGCCCTTTGCCCGTAGTTTACATATCAATATCGAGCCTGTTAGGAGACAACAGGTGTGTCCAATCCGGGACGACCTCGAGGGCAGGGAGACTCCACCCATCACGTATCTCCCGGGGAGAGGCGGAAATACCCGAGCTAGCCGAGCTAGCTCAGTCTGACCTTCTCGAATCCCCGCTGTTCATGGAGGGCCTCGTAAGACTCTAAGATTTAGAAGTC
The DNA here is from genome assembly GCF_028372415.1 of Notamacropus eugenii. Classification (NCBI taxonomy): domain Eukaryota; kingdom Metazoa; phylum Chordata; class Mammalia; order Diprotodontia; family Macropodidae; genus Notamacropus; species Notamacropus eugenii. The sequence continues at coordinate 403,849,820 of NC_092873.1, forward strand.
CCACTTTTACCCGCCCGAGACCGTCCACACGGAATTGAACTTCCAATCCTCACACATTTCAGGAGGCAAAAAGAGCCTCTCAGGTGAGGTGGCTTAGCCACTTTATTTGGGAACTAAAATAATAGGAACCAGATATCAAGTGATTAAGTGGGGTGGTGTAATGTTAATTAGATCTTCCCTGCCCATTAATAGGCCTCCAGTACCTTTTGTTAATTTTCTAATGAGGCACTGGTTCTCAAGGGTTGTGATGACCTCTGGCTCTGAAAAGTATATAAATACTCTGAGGTGAGATTTTACTTTGGAGCTTAGTTTTTTGGAAGAAGGTTTACATGCCAGATGAGACTCTGGGAAGCTGCTAAAGAGCCCCCCAACTTTAAAAACACAGATGTTGGTGATTCTCTCTTGGATAACTATGTATTACTTATGATCATACAGTTGGAAGCCCTGTCTGTTGATTTTTATTTCTCTGTATTTTTTCTGAATTTCAGGGAGCTGACTTTTCCCCCTGAACTAAGTGAATGATACATGTGACTGATTAAAGCGATTGTTGCCCCCTTAAAAGTTGTCTTGCCTTTTAGAAAAGCAGATGAAAAAACCTGTGATAGCAGGTCCTCCTGGATGTGTAGGAATGCTTGTTTTTACAGGTAGGGAGGAACTGTCCTTGAGGATGTATGTAAGTTGTGGGGTGAGAGGTTTTTAAGGTAGTAGAGACCTCCTTCAAGATAGAATCAATGGATTTATCCTGTTATTGAATAAAATACAAACTGAAGTTCTAGTTACACAACCTTTTAACTCCCTTTGACCTCTAATACTACTTTTTTTTCTCTGAAGAGATCTTTCCTTCCAGGTTTTATACATTTCTTCTACAACAGAAGTATGTGGAGTCCATCTTCCCCACTCACTCCTAGGTGAGTGGTATGGCACTGGTCCTGCTCCCACAAAGTCCCCTCCTGCTTCGAAAAGAGTCCATAGGGTGCTGTTTATTAAAGCAGGTGAAGTTCTTTGGATCAAAAGTGAACTTTCATAATCAGTTAGCTGACAAGCATTTGAAAAACTCTTTTAATTTCCACACACGTTATTTACAAGGTTGAGGGAAGATGGAAAAGAAAGACAAAAACATAATCCTTGTCCTAGAAAGCTGCCAGTCTGATCAGGGAGACAACATGCAAACATACAGTACATACAGGAGATAATCACGAAGGTAGCTTGGTGTGCAAACCAAAGTTCCTGCCGAATATAAACAGAGTTGGACTAATGCCCAAGGTTAGCACTTCTTTTCCATTGAGAGTTTGCCAATATTTCAAAAGAGAGAGTCATGCTTAAGCAGACAATATAGAGCATCAGAAGCCCAGTTCATGAACAGACACAATATTATGTTATATGGGAGTAGCTACCCAGTCCTCCAGTGAAAATGAGCTTGTCTTAATATAATGTTTCAAGGTATTCAGAACACTTAACATAGGATCACATGGTTGTAAATACAGAGCTGAAGGAGACCTTGCTGGTCATTTAGGTCAACCCCTCCATTTTACAGATGAGAAAACTGAAACTTGTCCAAGGTCACACAGAATCGTGGGTAGCAAAGGGAGGATTTGAACCCAGCTTCTCTGACTCTAGGATCAGCCAGAGCTCCTCCCACTGTACCATGTTGCATTACCTCATTTGAGACTCACACCATGAGGAAGGGACTATTATTAATCCCCTTCTATAGATGATGAGACATGTTTAGAAAAGTCAAATGACTTGCTCCAGGACACAAAGCCAGTAAGAATCTAAGGCAGAATTCAAACCCAGGGCTTCTTGATTCCAGTCCAGTGTTCTAACCACTCCACCATGATGTTTTTCAGTACCACTGATGGCATTCTAAATAATTACCTTTTCCTCTCCCTAACCCCAAACCAAAATCAACCTTGACAACTTCTAGGAAACTCTCCCAAAATCTGCAGTAGACAGAACTAATAATCCCAGCCTGTTTCCTCTCCCTACTTTCTAAAGGTTCTTGAACTCTGTTCAATAACCCCTCATCTCTATATAGTGTTCCCTGCACTGTACAGACTTTACCTAATTATCTTCATAATATCCCTCTTTGAAATAATTAGGTAGGATATTGGTGAGTGTGTTATTTTCAGGAAGATCACATTAATAATAGCAGTGATGTACCTCAAGGATGGTTCCTCTCATGGTAGAATGCACCCCAAGCCATCAATCAGGAAGTTCAAAGACAGTATCTTTGGTTGAATTATATCAAATGCCTATGTGCAAGACACGCATTGAAGTTCTGTATCTGCTGACATAATTGCATTTGCTCAGAGCAGAATAATGGTTTCTCAGAACCAGGCAACAGTTAGAAAAAGGAGGGGGTGGGGGTAGGACTGGAGAACCACTTATTTGTTCCTAACTGAAGATTAATGAGGTTTTGAGAGCCATATTCCTAAATGTTAAATCACAACTTCTGGCAATTTCTTGTAACTGCAATAGTTCTAGAATTTCACTATGATTCCCTTGGGGAGGTGCATGATTTTAGAATGCAATAGGTTTTGCAGCTTCCAGAGCTACTGTAGTGATAATCAAGAATGTCAAGATGTTCTCTACCTTCCTTCCTCCTCATCCACACACACACACACACACACACACACACACACACACACACACTTTAAGCCACCATTCATTGATCTTTTAAATCTTCACATTTGGCTTGCTGGAAAATGTCTCAGGTTGTAAATTAGAAGTAACAGACTTCATTGGGCAAGCAAGTGGAGTTCATTAATAGTGTTACTAATGAATGTGTGATATAAGCAGCTGCCTGTAAGAGTGCCGTACTCCTCTCTCCTACTTCCCACTCTGCCACTCCAACCAGGAGAGTATTGAGGATTGTCTCTACCTGTGGCCTCAAGCTCATCTAGACACTTAAAAACCACTTCTGAGCCTGAGATGGAGTGACATAGAGAGAAAGTAGAGTGGAGTGGCCAGAGCCCTGGATTTACCTTCAGGAGCTAGGCATAAGAATTTGACTCAGAAGGACAAGGAGTTAGAATAATAGACAAGGGAGCTTGGTACTAGGTTCTATAAGTTAGCATCTCCTTCTAATAATAGCCTACATTTATATAGATCTTTGAATATTTTATCTATTTTGAGCCTAATAAAAACTGTGTGAGATAGGTGCTACTATTATCCCCATTCTACAGATAAGGAAAATAAAGCTTTTAGGGAAGGGTGGTACACAGGTTGTTGGGTAACACAGTGGATAGAGCACTGGCCTGGAGGAAGGAAGGCTCATCTTTATGAGTTGAAATCCAGCCTCAGACACTTACAAACTGTGACCTGCTTAGACAAGTCTCTTAACCCTGTTTGCCTCAGTTTCTGTTTTATTCTGGAAGTTATTATCTATAAAATGAGTTGGAGAAGGAAATGACTAAACCACTACTGCATCTCTGCCAAGAAAACTCCAAATGAGGCCACAAAGGGTCAAACAGAACTGAAACAATGACTGAACAAAGAAAAGTTAAGTGACTTGTTCAGGGTCAGCTAATCTGTACCTAGAACAGAATTTACATTTAGGATAGCCTGCTTGTTTCCCAAGTGTTCTAAGATGAGGTCAGAGATTTACAAGTAGAAAAGCCCTTAGAGAAATTGAAACCTAGAAAGGTTAACTGCGTTGCCCAAGGTCATATAAGTAGTAAGTAACTGAGTAGGGATTCAAACTCAGTTCTTCTGGCTCCAAATGCAGCACTTTTTCCATTGTATCATCAACTCTGTGTTGACTGACATTATCCAGACACTGCACCTTGTTTTGCCTATACCCTTGGTAAATGTCTCTTCCTTTTTCTTCCCCAGCTAATTATCCTGAACTCACGATCTTATGAGAAGTAGTTTCCTCCTTTAGCTCACTAACCCTTGCCCATCCCAAAACTAAACACACACACACACACACACCCTAAACTTGTGGAATTATTGTCTTCCTGTCCAGTTTTGTTCCCTCTCTAACCACATTTCTATTTTGATACTCTCTGGACTCTATATACATTAGCATCCTCTTTCTATGGAAGACTGGACAACATCAGACCATTGCTTATTGGTGCAACAGATCTGAAGGCCCTCAGGTTTGACACCTTAAAGGGGGAGGCAAAGGAAACCTCTAAGAATTGCCTTTCATTTGCACCTATTGACTGGTTACTGCTGAACAGTCCAAAACCAAACTGAGACAAATGCCATCACCAGAAAGTCAACAGTCATAATGTAGTTAAACAGCTGGCCCTGTTTATAATGCAGATGTCATTTTTAAAAGATTGTGCAGAAAATGCAGGCCAGAATATGAAGCCAGAATATGTTGGGGGGTGAGGGAGGCGGTGGTTAATGGGGATCAATAAATAATTCAAGCACATAGCTAAATTAAAAACCTGCATTGCCATATGGGACTTAGTATTCACATGCTGACTAGAAACTAGGCACCCCATGTTAATTACATCCTCTCTCCCCCTGATTTTTTGTATTTAAAGAGATCTCAGGAAATAGAGTGAAAAGAAAAAAATACAACAACAAATGAGGTTAAAAGTTTGACTGGGACTTAAGAGACTATTTTCTAGCCCCCCAATACATCATTATTCTGGGGCATTTATTCCCAGCACAGAAGCTCACCCCAAACCCCGATCCAATTCTGTACTTACAGATAAGACACAACTCAGGGATTATACACCAGGAGACCATGTTGAACACAGGTCGCACCCTGACATTCCTGCTGAGCTGTGGCTTCAACCTAATCAAATGCTTAAATGCTAGATACTTTTTAGTACAAAGAAAAGGAAACACTGGAGATGTTTCCAAAAGGGGAATGTTATTGGGGAGCTTGCTAGTTGAAGGAAACTTGTGGCAAGTCGTTCTGCAAAATGGAGATTCTTTTCATAAAGCCCTTCACAATCTAGCTGTAGCTGACCTTTCCTGACTTGTTCATTCATGTGATGACCTCTCACACTCTCCATCTCAGTCAAACAAACTCATATGCAGTACCCCAAACTCAGCATTCCATCTTCTGCCTCTGTGTTGCCCACTACCACTGTCCCCTTGCTTTTAGTATCCTTAATTTCCTTCCATAGTAATAGTCAATAAAGTCAATGAGCATTTATTAAGCACCTACCCTATGCCAGAGGAGGAGATGCAAATACAAAAAAGAAAGTCCCTGCCTTCAGGGAGCTTCCAGTCTCCTGGAGGAAGACAAAAGCAAGCGGAAAAGGTATGAGGGAAATGTCATTCTTCATGTTGGGAGGTCCAAAATGAATGCAGCCAGGAGGGTAATGAAATGTCTGAGGAGATATGTGTCCTACCACCACCACCACCACAACCACCACTACCACCCCCTACCTCCTTAAATGAAGGAGTTTATGACAGTCAGAAGAGCAGAAGACATACTAATCGTGCGAGTAATGAGTCTGATGGGATCTTATAAACTGGTGAGATTTACCAATGATGAATTTACTTGGGGCATCTTGGAGAAGCCAAAAATGTCCAAAATAAAGGTTGCCCATATATAAGTCCTCAGTGTCCACTGCAAATACCCTCTCTTACTCAATGGCCTCCATTGTCCCTAATCATTAGTGTCCTCTCCCATTTCAAATTATCTTGTATCACTTTACATGTTATATCTCTCTTTTCTCCACCACATGTATCCACACAAGAATGTAAGCACTCTGATGTCCCTGGGGAGGGTTTGGTTTGGTTTTTCATGTCTTTGTATTCTCAGCTTCAAGTGGTGCCTTGACTATAGGGTTGTGATTCAGTTATTTTTCAGTCATGTTTGATTTTTCATGACCTCATTTGGGGTTTTCTTGGCAGATACTGGAATGATTTGCCATTTCCTTCTCCATCTCATTTTACAAAGGAGGAAATTGAGGCAAACAGAGGTAAGTGACTTGGCCAAGGTCGCATAGCAGGTAAGTTTCTGTGACCAAATTTGAACTCATGAAGATAAGTCTTCCTGACTTCAGGTCCAATGCTCTATCTCCTGTGCCACCTAGCTGCCCCAATGACCAAATATTAGTGGTTTAGTAAATATATTTTGTCATTGTTAATATTTTGTATGTAAATTCAGATTTTAATATGTTAGGTTTGTTGAAAGGAGAATTGATCTGGACCACCTTATACAGCTGATGGTAAATCCTGAATCTGCTGCCCCCAGGAGACTGCACAGGCTAAATAAGGAAGTAGCTTCAAGGGTTAGAAACGTTCATGAATCCACAGCTGTTCATTAGGAAGGTTAAGGATTATGACTTATTGACCTTTGGTTTTCCTTTGGGACGATGAGAAGGAACACTGAGAGCTTGGCAGTATGATATTTCCTCTGAGATGAAAATAAATTACATCGGCCCTAATTTTTCCTGTCTAAAGAAAGGGATGCAGATAGAGACTGGAAGGACACTTCCATATCTCAAAGGCTAGATGAAATCCAGGAACATTTGGCCCCCAAATTTAAAAATACCTAGAAACTTGAGGGAGAGTAAAAGGAAAGGTGCTTAACTCTAGATAAGAACAACTAATAGTCAGTAGCAGTGCAGAACATCCCTGACTTCAGGAAGCCTCAGGCTCACAGACTGTCCAAGCCTTGAGGGTCAGGATTGTTTCATTCTTGTCATTGTATGCCTAGCACCTAACACAGTTCCCGGCATGTGATCAGCACATAACAAACGCTTATTGGCTGATTGATCATGTTACATTCTTCCAACAGTTACAAGTAGATTCATTTTCTTCCTCTTTCAAATCCCATACCCTCTTTTTATATCACCCACAAAATTCCCATTTTTTGTCTGAGTGAAACCTCTACCTCAACAGAAGAAAGATTACTGACAGACTCCACATGCAAGTGGAGAGTGTATTGTATTCCTTGGGCATTTGAGGAGAATCTCACCCACAAGTAAGACCACATGACTGGAGATCAAATAAAGTGAGTCATAAAACTGAAAGGAAAATGAATTTATTAGCACAATAATGAAGACTGCTTGCCAGTAGCAGTTTGGGCCTCCTAGGGTACAGATTTGGTTTATATGGCCTTTTCAGGCTCATCCCAAGTACACAAGCCATCAGTGGTACAGTGCAACATTTGAACTGAGCCAATGGAAAACAGTCTGTCTCTAAATGAAGTTGGTCTGCAAAGCCCCTAACTGCCTAGTAGGTACAACATTTGGGGGGTCCTGCACAGTAAGGGTTTGTGTATTCAGCTTAAGTATTATAGAGGTACTTGTACCAGATTTTGTGATTCTGTGTGCAGTAGAATTGGGGGCAATTCAGTCAACCAGAACATCCTGATAACAATGTTATTTTTCTTTAACTTCAATGAATGATCAGATCTTTCCCAGCTCAGGATATCAGCTCTGTCGACTTCTAAGTTCTCTTTGCTGACACATAACACAGCTGTTCCATATCCCCATTGGGAAATTATCTTCTAGAATTTTACTGCAGATTTTCATTATCAAAAATGTTTTATGCATATTCTCAGATATTAAGATAGGAACAGGATGTGTGATTTCATTGGCACAGAGAACTTGAAATGTAAAAGCACTTTATAACAAGAGAAGTCAGTACCCTTGCAGCTTATAATCTTAGAAAAGAGTTGTCCAGAGCACTGAGAGGCTAAGTGACTGAATGAGCCAGCATGTGTCAGAGATCAGCACTGAATTCAGGTCTTCCCAACTTGGATGGTGGCTCACTAGCCATTTAGCCACATTACCTCTCATAGTAAAAATTACAAGATGTAAATTCCATAAAGGGATGAAAAAGGTCATTCTCACATAGGCTATGGAAGACCCAGTATGAAATTCTTTTGCTGAGTTACTGCAGGTCTACTTCTGACAGATTTCTCCAGTCTTAGGAAAGTCACTGCAGCATTATGGATGGAAAGGCAATTCTGATCCTGAAAACCTCTTTCTCCTCTTTAGAGTGTCCCTAACATTATATTGACTTCTCCTGTTTTAGCTCACTCCCATAAACTCCACCTTCCACTTTCTGCCTAGCCCTAGGATTTAATTATTCTAAGACCTCTTGACTTGCCTTGGCCCACCATCTTGTTTGAATTAGGACTTTGGCCACTTTTTTCTAGAAAGTTGTTTTCCCCAGGTCCTGTTATTTTGTCACTAATTATAAGAATGCATTGATTTCATCCCTCCTCTGGGGGCATGGATTAAGCAGCAAACTCCTATTATAACCAAGGTTACATATCACCCATCATAGATATGCATATTAAAGTGAGAATGAGTGGATTTCAAGAGGGATAACATTAAAATAAACATATGTGCTTTGTTAAAAGTGAAGCTCTTGACTATATTTTTAAAAAACAAAGTCTTATTGTATGACCTTAGAGACCATGCAAATTCTCCATCACAGTTTATATAATGATAGTCTAACAAACATTCAACTAGCATTTAAGTCCTTAGGATGTGCCAGGCAATATGTAATAAGCACTAGGTTTTGAAGAAAGGTAAAGTTCACAATCTAATGGGAGAGCTAATATGCTATTAACTATGTACATACAATATTTTATGTATAATGTGTGTGTGTGTGTGTGTGTGTGTGTGTGTGTATACAGTATATCTAGAAAGTCTTGAAGAAAGAAGTCTTGGAAGAAGCCAAGGAACCTAGGAGTCAGAGGTAGGAAGGAGAAAAGAGGTAACCATTGCAAAGGTATGGACTATAATTTGAAAAACAAGTCAATGCAACTGGATTGCAGAGTTGAGGTAAGTAAAGTATAATACTGGAAATGTAGAAAGAGGTCAGATTGTAAAGGATTTTATATGCCAAACAGGATTTTCTGATTTATTCTAGAGGTAACAGGGAACCACTGGAGTTTATTCAGTATAGGGGTGTGACATGGTCAAATCTGAAATTTAAGTCAGGAAAACCAATTAGAAGACTACGGAATGGTCCAGGCAAGAGGTGGTAGACAAGGATTGTGCTAGAATGGTGACTGTGTGAGTAGCAATTAGAGAACATATACAAGAGATATTGTAAAGGTAGAAATAACAAGATATAGCAAATTGGATATGTGGGGTGATCAAGAATGAAACAAGAATGACACTGAGCTTGGGGGCCTGGGTGACTGAGAGGATTATGGTACCCTCAATAGTAATAGGAAAGTTGGATGCAAGAGAGCTTGGGTGGAAAGATAACAAGTTCTGTTTTGGATGTGTGGAGCCTAACATGCCTATGAGTCATTCAGTTCAAAATGTCCAAAAAGTAATTGGTGAGGCAAGATTGCAGCTCAGGGGAGAGGTTGGGACAGGGTATACAGATCTGAGAATCATATATATAGGGATGGTGATTGAACCCATGGGAGCCATGTACAGCTAAACAGTAAGGCTAAAATAAGAAGCAGCCTTCTTCTCACCAAAAGCCCAAGTCGTAAGAGAATTACTTGTTTCCATTTTACAGATCGAACAACTGAAATGAATAAATATCTAAGTGAATTCTAACCCACATAATTCTCTAGACTTCTTTTTAGGATGCTATGTTGACTGTCTTTATGCTTACGATTCCTACCCTTCTCAACTGATACTATTTTCTCCCTTCTTCATTATTCCTGGAGCACTTTGCCTTATGCCTCCTCTGCCATTCACAATCCCCTATCTTGTACTATACTTATCATCATTTACACTGTATTCTCCCTTAGAAAATGTAAGGCCCTTGTGGACAGGTACTATTTTACTCTTCATCTTTTTATTTCTAACACCTAGTATATTTCCTTGTGCTTTTTGGAGGAGAAGGGAGGGTACAAAACTGTAATGTTTCACTTGTTCTACGAACTCTTGGAATGGAAACTCCCATCACTGATGTTAGATTGGCAACTCTACCACAATTTGAGTCTTATAGAGTCACCTGGGGCACTGAGGGATTAAGTAAAATTTCTGTGATTACACAATTAATATGTATCAATCAGGGCCAGGACCTGAACCCAGGTCTTCCTAATTCCAAAGCTATCATTCTAAATATATGGTGCTTGTACACAGAATCACAGAATTTGAGACTTGGAAGAGACCTCAGCAGCCATCTAGTCTGATCCACACACAAAAGTAATCCCAACAGGTGGTAATCTATCCTCAGTCCTCCAAAGAAGGGGAGCCCACCCCTTCTCAAAGCAGCCCATCAGAACTTTGGATGTTTCCAGTTGCTAGGTTTTCTCCCTTGACCTCAGGTCTAAATTTACCTGTTCATATCTTTACAAATTCCATACATTGCTCCTGGATGGTTCTGGAACCAAATAAAACAAGCTTAATTCTTCCTCCGTTTGACAGTCTTTCAATATCTCTCATGTCCCTCCTGAATCTTTTCTTTTCCAGGGTAAAAATGCCCTATTCCTTCAACTCCTCATCCTCATACGTCATGTACTCAAGCCGTACGATGTCCTGGTTTGCTCTCCTTTGGAGCCAACAGTTCAGCAATGTCTGGTATCCAGAAATGAAAGCGGTAATCCAGATGAGAACTGCCAAGGGCAGAATGCAGTGGGATTGTAACCTTCCCATGCCTAGAAGCTATGCCCATCTTAGTGAAGCCTGTGATCTCCTTAATTCTTTTGGCCATTATTATGGGCCTAGATACTGATGGAATTCTGGAGTTATTAGATAACCTTCCAGATTTCTACGACCCTGGCCTGGAGTGTTATAAGTGAAGAAGACCTGAGGCAATTTGGATAAACTTTGCTCCCTGATAGATTGTTCTTGATTCTCAGATCTGGGACTCAAGAGGTGGGCCCCTTGAGGAAGAAAAGTATAAAAGCACATTTTAGAACCTCGTGGAGACTCTCAGAAAACTTCAATGAGCTGTTTCTAATTCTTTACTAGTAGTTTTTATTTTCATTAACTACCATTTACAAAAAAAAAAAAACACCTTGGTAACTGCTTTTATTTGAGGTTATTGGTATATTTCTTTATAAAAGGGATTATTTAAACCCTCAAGCTCTCCAGAAGTTGATCCATAATTGGGACAAGTGCCACATCACCCTGCTGATTCATATTGAACTGGCAGTCCACTCAATCTCCAGATTTCTTTCCTTTTTTTTTTTTTTTAATATTTATCCTATTAATTTTTGTTACATTTGATTCCAAGCTGTTTCCCTCCCAATCCCAAACCAGAGAAGGCCAACATCTGACGCAGATATATATGTAAAATTATACAATACTTAGTTCCAGATACCTGTGTTTTCTCTGGAGGTAGAGATCATCTTCCTTCATAGAGCCTTTGTCATTTATTTGAATATTCATATTACTAAGAACAGCTTAGTCATTCACATTTAGTCTTTGAACAGTATTGCTGTTAGGGTATACAATGTTCTCTTGGTTCTGTTCATTTCATGATTCATTATTTTTTTCCCATTTATTTATTTATTTTTAGTTTTCAACATTCATTTCCACAAGATTTTGCCTCCTCTGCAAAATTTTCCAAATTTTCTCCCCATCTCTCCCCTCTCCCCACCCCAAGACACCATGCATTCTGATTACCTTTTCCCCAATCTGCCCTCCCTTCTATCACACCCCTCCCTTCTCTTATCCCTATCTTCTCTCTTTTCTTGTAGAGCAAGAGAGATTTCTATACCCCATTACCTGTATTTCTTATTTCCCAGCTGCATGTAAAAACAATTCTCAACATTCGTTCCTAAAACTTTGAGTTCCAACTTCTCTCCCTTCCTCCCTCCCCACACATCCCAACTGAGAAGGCAAGCAATTCAATATAGGCTATATACGTGTAGTTTTGCAAAAGACTTCCATAATAGTCATGTTGTGAAAGACTAACTATATTTCCCCCCAAGCTATCCTGCCCCCCATTTATTCTATTCTCTCTTTTGACCTTGTCCCTCCCCAAAAGTATTGACTTCTAATTACTCCCTCCTCTCATTTGCCCTCCCTTCTATCATCTCCCTCATCCCATTTGTCCCTTTCTCCCCTACTTTCCTGTAGTGCAAGATAGATTTTCATACCAAATTGAGTGTGCATGTTATTCCCTCGGTAAGCCAAATGTGATGAAAGTAAGCTTCACTTTTTCCCTCTCACCTCCCCTCCTTTCTCCTCCATTGAAAAAGCTTTGTCTTGCCTCTTTTATGAGAGATAATTTGCCCCATTTCATTTCTTCCTTTCTCCTCCCAATATATTCTCTCTCATTCCTTAATTTCATTTTTTTAGATATCATCCCTTCCTATTCAACTCATCCTGTGCAATATGTGTGTGTGTGTGTGTGTGTGTGTGTGTGTGTGTGTGTATAGTCCCTCCAACTACCCAAATACTGAGAAAAGTTTCAAGAGTTACAAATATTATCTTTCCATGTGGGAATGTAAACAGTTCATCTTTAGTAAATCTCTTATGATTTCTCTTTCCTGTTTACCTTTTCATACTTCTCTTGATTCTTGTGTTTGAAAGTCAAATTTTCTATTCAGCTCTGGTCTTTTCATCAAGAATGCTTGAAAGTCCTCTATTTCATTGAATGACCATTTTTTCCCCTGAAGTTTTATACTCAGTTTTGCTGGGTTGGTGATTCTTGGTTTCAATTCTAGTTCCTTTGACTTCTGGAATATCATATTCCAAGCTCTTCTATCCCTTAATGTAGGAGCTGCTAGATCTTATGTTACCCTGATTGTATTTTCATAATCCTGGAATTGTTTCTTTCTGATTGTTTGCAATATTTTCTTCTTGATCTGGAAACTCTGGAATTTGGCTACAATATTCCTAGGAGTTTCTCTTTTTGGATCTCTTTCAGGAGATGATCAGTGGATTCTTTCAATATCTATTTTACTCTCTGGTTCTAGAATATCAGGGCAGTTTTCCTTGATAATTTCATGAAAGATAATGTCTTGGCTCTTTTTTTTGATCATGACTTTCAGGAAGTCCCATAATTTTTAAATTATCTCTCCTGGATCTATTTTCCAGGTCAGTTGTTTTTCGAATGAGATATTTCACATTGTCTTCAATTTTTTTCAGTTGTTTGGTTTTGTTTTGTTATTTCTTGGTTTCTCATAAAGTCATTAGCTTTCATCTGCTCCATTATAATTTTTAAAGAACTATTTTACTCAGTGAGCTTTTGAACCTCTTTTTCCATTTGACTGATTCTGCTTTTTAAAGCATTCTTCTCCTCATTGGCTTTTTGGACCTCTTTTGCCATTTGAGTTAGTCTATTTTGAAAGGTGTTATTTTCTTCAGCATTTTTTGGGTCCCCTTTAGCAGACTGTTGACTCGCTTTTCATGATTTTCTTGCATCACTCTCATTTGTCTTCCCAATTTTTCCTCCACCTCCCTTACTTGATTTTCAAAATCCTTTTTGAGCTCTTCTATGGCCTGAGACTATTGCATATTTTTTTGGAGGTTTTGGATGCAGAAGCCTTGAGTTTTACGTCTTCCTCTGATGGTATGCATTGTTCTTCCTCATTGGAAAGGGTGGAAGAAAATACCTGTTCAGCAAGAAAGTAGCCTTCTATAGTCTTATTTTTTTTCCCTTTTGGGGACATTTTCCCAGCCAGTTACTTGACTTTTGAGTCCTTTCTCAAAGAGGGTATATTCTAGGGATCTGTAAGTTCTCATTTCCTTCAAGGTGGGACAGTCAAGGGAAAGGAGTTTACTCCTCTCCTGGTCTGCACTCTGGTCTGGGAGCAACCACAAGCTTCTCTGCCCAGGATCTGTGAGTAGAATTCCTTCTCCAGAGCCTCCACTAGCTCCACCAGTTAGGGCTCCTCCTCACCCCAGGACCACCACTCAGGGCTGAGATCCAGATCAGCAGCTCAATTCCCCCAAGGGTCTTTAGGTTGAAGATTCCAAAAATAGATGTTGCTGCTCCCTGGGAACACCTGGTGCCACGGTGAGAGCGAGGCCCTGCTCCCTTCTTACCCAAGTAAAAGAGCTTTCTCACTGACCTTTGAAGCTGTCTTTTGCATTTGTTGGGTGAGAGATCTGGGACTGCAGCTTCTACCTGGGATTCTGCACCCTGAAATCTGCTCTAGTCCTGTCCCTGCCATGCCACATGGCCAAGGCTGGACTGTGCTCTGCTCCAAGCCAGGTGCAATAGATCTTTCTTGTCAGCCTTCCAGGCTGTCTTGGGCTGGAAATCTTTCACTCTGTCACTTTGTGGCTTCTTCTGCTCTAGAATTTGTTTGGAGTCATCTTTTACAGGCATTTTATGGGCTGTGGGGGAGAGTTTCTACTGGTCTGTCCTTCTACTCTGCCATCTTGACTCCACCCCACAATTCATTATTTTAGGCAAATCTTTCCATGTTTTCCTAAAATCAACCTGCTAATCATTTCTTATAGAACAGTAATATTATATCACAATTGTACACCACAATTTATCTAGACATTCTCCAATAGACAGTCATTCCTTCAATCTCTAGATCTTTGCCACCACAAAGGGAACTGCTATAAACATATTAAAATACATAGGTTCTTTTCCTTTTTCCCTCATCATCTTTGGTAGAGGTATTGCTGGATCAACATGTATACACTTTTATAACTCTTTGGTCATAATTCTAGACTGTTCTCCAAAACTGTTGCATCAGTTCACAGTTCCACCAATAGTGTATTAGCGCCCCAATTTTTCCATATGCCTTGCAACATTTGTCATTTTTCTTTCTATCATTTTAGCTAATCTGATAGGTGTGAGATGGTATCTTAAAGTTGTTTTAATTTGCATTTCTGTAATCAATAATGATTGAATATTTTTTCATATGACTACCTATAGCTTTGATTTCTTCCTCTAAAAACTGCCTGTTCGTATCCTTTGACCATTTATCATTCGGAGAATTGATGCATATTCTTATAAATTTGACAAAGTTTTCTATATATCTGAGATATGAGATATGATGCCTTTTTCTGAGAAGCTGTTCATAAACTTTCTCCCTAATTTTCTGTTTTCCTTCTAATCTTGGCTATGTTGGTTTTATTTGTACTAAACCTTTTTAATTTAAGGTAATCAAAATTATCCATTTTATGTCTCATAATGTTCTCTCTCATCTATTCATAAATTCTTCTCCTCTACATCAATCTGATAGATGCTATGTTCTATGTTCTTCTAATTTTCTTATGGCAACTCTGTTTATGTCTATATTATTTATACATTTCAACTTTATCTTGGTAAATGGTATAAGAAATTGGTCTATACCTAGTTTCTGCCAGAGCGTTTTCCAGTTTTCCTAACGATTTTGACCAAACAGTGAATTCTTATCCTGAAGGCTTTAGTCTTTACATAAGGTTATTATAATGATTCACTACTCTGCATTGTATGTCTACTCTTTTCCACTGATTCACTGATTTCTTAGCTAGTATCAGACAGTTTAAGACCTCTTTCCTTTACATTTTTTCATTAATTCCTTTTATATTCTTCATTTTTTTGTTTTTCCAAGTGAATTTTATAGCTCAATGAAATAATATTCTTGGTAATTTAATTGGGATGGCACTCAATAAGTAGATTAGATTAGGTAAAATTGTCATTTTTATTATATTGACTCAGCCCACCTATGAACAATTAATATTTCTCCCATTATTTAAATCTGACTTTATTTGCATAAGTGTTTTATAATTATGTTCATATATTTCCTGGATTTGTCTTGGCAGATATGCTCCCAAGTATTTTATATTGTTTACAGTTATTTTAAATGAACTGCGTCTTACTGCCTGTTCTTACAGGGCTTTGTTGGTGATATATAGAAATACTGATGATTTGTGTGGGTTTATTTTATATCCTGCTACTCTGCTAAAGTTATTCATTTTTTCAACTAGCTTTTTAGTTGAATATCTAGGACTTTCTAAGTGTACCACCATGTCATCAGCAAAAAAGAGAGTTTTATTACCTCATTGGCCATTTTGATTCTTTCAATTTATTTTTTTTTCCTTTTACTATTTGCTAACATTTCTAGTGATGTGTTCACTCTTTTCATTTTTGATAGTGGTGATTTGATGTTCTTCCCTCTTTTTAAAAATGATATTAACCAATGATTTTTGTGTCTCTTTTTCCAATTGGTAGACTCACTTTTCATAATTTTATTCTTTTCTTGCATTACTCATTTTTTCCTCCAATTTTTCCTCAACTTTTCTTATTTGATGTTTAAAGTCTTTTTTAAGCTTTTCCAAGAACTCTTTTTGGATTTGTGATTATTTTACATTTTTCTCTGAAGCTTTACAAGAAACTTTTTTATCTTTTTCTGAGTTTGAACCCTAATCTTCTCTATCACCAAAGTATCGATCTATGACCAGTTCTTTCTCTGTTTTTTATTCATTTTATTAAACAGTCTATTTTTTAGCTGTTAACTTTATGTTAGGGTTCAGTTCTACTCCCAGGGTGTGGGGGATAATTACCTCAGATTTCAGGTTTTCCATGTTGTTGTTTTCTGAGCTCTCTCTGGGGCCCTTTGACATTTTCTTTCTTCCAATGTTCCATAATCCAAGGCTAGGTGTGGTCACTGCTCCTCCCATTATGCCTTGGTTTATAAGTCATGTCAGGCACTCCTCTCTGCCTGTGAGCTCCGACCAGGGCCCCCAGAACTGCTGCCACCTTAAGCTCTCTTGCTGCATGTGTATCTTCAGGTGGCTACAAGTGTCAGCTCACCCCTCTGGAACTGAAACCAAGGACTCTCCTCTTTGTAAGTGAACATGATCAGCAGGGCCCTTCCCCTCTGCCACACTGGATGTGTTTACTCCTCCTACCCCACAGCCATGTCCTAGAACTCCATCTGGTCATCATACCTGGGACCCTAGTCCAGCACCAGCAGAGAGCTCCCTGAATCTTCCCCTAATCAGCTGCCCATGGAGCAAAATCTCAAGAAGCTAAGATACAGCTCAGATACAGCTGCCCCTAGGACTTATTGTTGGTTGATTCAGCAGTTTCTGCTGGGATTGTGCCAAAAAAGTCACCCCTCCAACCATCCCCAGATCAAATCTTTCCTAATGTCCTTGCAAAGTGTCTTAGGCTAGAGGACTACTTTACCCTGACTTTCAATTATTTCTGCCACTCCAAAATTGACTTCAAGGCATTATTTTAAGTTATTTGTGTGGAATTTCAGAGAGCCAAGCAGTTTCCTGCCTTATTTTACCATCTTCCCACAATTCCCTCCCCTCCAGATCTTTTCGAAAACAACTTCTATCTATCTCTGCCTCCCTCTCCCACTTGTACTTACCCAAGTGTAAAACATTACATTTATCTGTATTGAATTTCATCTTATGATATTCAACCCAATGCTCTAGACTGTTCAGATCCTTTTATATCCTGACTCTGTCATCCATTGTGTTAGCAGCTAAGCAATATAGTAGATAGAATGGTGGGGCTAGAACCAGGAAAACCTGAGTTCAAATGCGGCTTCAGACACTTAGCTATGTGACCCTGGGCAATTCACTTAACCTCTTCTTAAGTCTGTTTCCTGTAAAAAGAGGGTAATAACAGCACTAACTTGGCAGAGTTGTTATGCAGTTCAAAATGAGATATATTTGTAAAGTGCTTAACATGGCACCTGCATGCAGTAGATCCTATGTACATACTTATTCCCTTCCCCTTAACTTTGTGTCTGCACTTATGCAAATCTGATAAGCCACTATTAAATGATGTAGGTGCTTAATAAATGTTTGTCACTTAATTGATCTAATAGAGGCTCAGAACAACAACAAAAAAGGAACAATGATTGAAAGATGCAGGAAGACAGATTTTTAGATCGATAGAAGGAAAAACTTCATAACAATTAGAACTGTTTAAAAGCAGAATGGGATAAGTTGCCTCAACAGGTAATGAACTCCCCCTCAGTGGAGGTCTTCAAATGAAGGATGAGAATGTTGTAGAAAAGATTCCAGTTAAAGCATAGAATGAAATAGATTATCTCTGAGGTCAAATCCAACTTCTAGATTCTCTGATTATGGGTGATCTAAGCTTGATTGGTAGCTAGCATTCTGCCTGACTTTGGCTCCATAAACTGAATGAGCATGGGCAAATGATACTTCTTTAAGAAAATGTGACTTCTTTTAATTCCCGGGAGTAAAGTAAAATTCACAAGTAATGAGAAAATGTTGGTGACTATGAAGGGAGCTGTTCTTCCTGTGTGAACTTGTTACTACCAAGGAGTAGTTATTTCACACCTTCTTTGATATGCAAAACTCTCTTTGAATTATTCTGACTGTACCTAAAAATTCGTCTTTTCAGTGTACTCAAAATCAAATCACTCAATGGGTCATCAGTCCATAATTGTTGCCCCTACTTTTTGACTTATTAAAATGGAAACTTTCTCATCTAAAATGTCTCAGAGAAATTCACTCCCAGTCTGAAGAACAATAATGAAAAAGGAAGTCATCAAGTAAGTAGATATTCTATTAAGCATTCCTCACAGCTGGCCCAGGACTGGAATGGTTTGTGGTTGTATCTGAAAGCAAGGCAATATAAGTGACTTTCCAATATGCTTTAAAGGAAACAGTATCTCTTTTGCTAATCACATCTCGTAAGAAACAATTTTATAAGGCAAGGTGTCAGACTTGGATCCCTGTGGCCTCATTTTGACTTTGAAAACTACAAAGTAACATTAACTATGTTGTATTGTACTTTTATGTATTTTGTTAAGCATTTCCCAACAACATGTTAATCTGGTTCCTGATGAACTCAGGAGTTTTATGAAGTCCCAGGGCTGCTCCCTTTTGAGGCCCTTTTGCCTACTTCAGCATCCGTAGTTTTCATTTTACATGAAGGGAGAGTAATGTCCCAGCAATCCAAGCCTCTGGGTTTTGCAGTCAGATCAACATTAATGCCCTGGAAAGTAAGGAGTAACTTTTAGAAGTGACTTTAGGGACCCAGCCCAGTGGTAAATGAGATGAGGATTCATCTGGCAATCATTCGACGCATATGAACTTGGTGGGACTAATGCTATGTAGGAATGAACTAAACTTACGTTTTCTTCCTCCTCAAAGTCTAAAATGGTAGAGTGGAGAGTGTGACCCCAAGGTGCTGGAGAAAATGTTTGTACACTTTTTTTTATACTGTGTCTTCAAAGTAAATAGCCTTATTTACTTATATTGTAAAAGCTAACATGATAAATAGTTGTCACCTCCCACACCCAATCCTTCAGGTTAGCCTAGAACTCCGACAGACAGGACTAGTCTGCCTGGTTTTGGCAAAATGAGGTCAGAGTAGACTTGCTGTGCGTATATAGAGTAGATGGAAGGTAGTCTCAGAAGGAAGGAGCTCAGTCAGTGGAGAGGGGAACACAAAGAAAGACCTTTGGCAAAAAGTGGAATTTAAGATGATTTTTGAAGGAAGCCAGGGAAAGCTGAGTTGAAAGTGAGGAGTTTGCCTAGGAAACAGCCAGGGCAATGGCAGAGATGTGGGATGTGTCATGTGCGAATAACAAGTTAAGTGAGAGTAGTTCAAACAGATTAGGTGTAGGGGAGAGAGTGAACAGGGGAATTGTAAGAAGACTGGAAAGGTCTTCATTTGAAAAATGAAGGTTTTGGACTAGGTGATCTCTAAGATCTATGTTCTATGATTCTATAAATTCCTCCTTATCTTTTGAAATTACTTAGACAACCTCACAGGTTGAAACTAGAATTTCTGATCTGAAATTGCAGGCTGTTTCTCAGTCTTTTTGGTCTGGCCAGGCCCCCAAGCAAGGGTCAGAAAATGGGATAACCTCAGCTCTCTAAGGTTATCCAGCCAGAGAGAAAATAATCAATTATGTGTGGGCCCCATCTGCTGGTTTCTAGCGTTCCTGCCCTGAAGTAAATCAGGCATTGTTCCCCTTGGTTCTGCCCTGCCAGCAGACCCACCTCCATGAAGCTGAACAACTGCCAACTTCTGCCACATGGGTGGCAGGGTGGGCTCTATTAGTGCTGCAGCAGTCAATGGGGGAGCCACAAGAGCAGATGTGACCCTGTCAGGCCAGGTACATGCACCACAGCCCTGCCAGAAGCACTGACAGCTAGAACAATCACTTGTGGTGCCAAAGAGCTTTAAAAAATGTATTTTCTTTTCTCTGAAATAGTTACCATTTTGAAAGATAATATGTTATCTCCTCCACCTGACAAAGTCAAATCTGCCTTTCATCTCTTATGAATCTGAATTCTCATAACAATACATTTGTAGTTTAATCAATCAATTAAGAAATATTTATTGAATGTAAAAGATGTGCTTAGAACATTGAACATTCAGGAAAAAAAAACTAGAAAAACAAAAGCGTCACTGGGGCCAAATAATATAGTCACTTGTTAGCTACTTCCAAGTCCATGGTAGGCAAGGGGAAATTGTCTATTTCAAGTCTCAACACAGAAGTGCCTAGTTTCTTTTTTTAATCAGTTTTTCTTCATTATTTTGGACATGACATCTGCTAACAAACACAAATGCTTTCCTGGATTTGTGTCTGACTTTGAACTTTCTTCCATTCTCTTCTGTGTATTAAAAATGCTCAATAACACTCTTTTCTTTCTTTTCTTCCTATTTTTGGCACCACTAGGACTAGATCCTCTCTGCTGTCCAATCTACTTCCCTTGACAGAATAAAAAGAACCCTCCCTTATAACAAATAATAAATCCTATTTTAGTCAAGAAAAACTAATGTACATATTAGTCAAGTCAGAAAATGTATTCTGCATTCTCTTCTCATTCTTTTTATCTCTACTCCATCACCTCTGTCCAGAAGTGGGTATCATGCCCCGTCATCCACTTTCTGGATGCTCAGAGTTCTTAAATCTTTCAAAGTTGTTTCTCTTTGCAATATTATATTCATTATATAAATTGTTCTCTTTGTTGTTTTTACTTCATTCTGCATCAGTTCATATGTCTTATTTTCCTCTGAAACTTATTTTTAATGGCACGATAATATTTTATGACATTAACATATCATAATTTATTCAATCATTCCCCAACTGACAGGCACCCATCTATTTTCCTATTCTTTGCTACCATTTTACCAATAGAGTACTGCTGTGAATATTTTTTTGTACATATGAGCCCTTTCCCTCTTTCTTTTATCTCTTGGAGGTATATCCCTAGTAGGGGTATACACAGCTCAATGACTTTTTGGGTGTGGCTCCAAATTCCTTTCCAGAATGGCTAAACCAATTCATAGGTCCACTAATAGTGCATTGTTATGACTAATCTCCCACGTGCACTCCATCAGTTGTCCTGCTCCTCTTCTGACATTTTGCCAATTTAATGGGTTTCAAGTCAGAGTTGTTTTAATTTGCTTTTATCGGAGATATGGAGCATTTTAATATGGTTGTTGGTAGCTTGGATTCCTTCCCTGAGAACTGAACAGGTGAGTGGTAGTAGACAGAGCACTGAACCTGGAGTTAAGAAGATCTGAGATCATTGCAAGCCCAGCCACTTAACTACCTGTGTTACCCTGGGCAAGTCACTTAACTGCTGTTTGCTTCAGTTTACTTAATTGTAAAATGAGGATAATAATAGCACCTAGCCTCCAAGATTGTTGTAAGGATCAAATGAGATAAAATTTGTAAAGTGTTTAATATAGTGCCGGAGTAGGCACTTTAAAAATGGTTATTTCCTTCCCTTTCCCCTTTATAGTAAGATAGTATAAATAAATTTTTACCTCATAAATCAAATGTCTCAGTAAAACCTATATACATGCTTCTTCCTGCCCCCTTCCCAATTTTATCTGTCTTGTTGGATGAACTACCAAATATACATTCTGTAATAATTTTTAACTGACTTTCTTCTATCTCTTGTTTTTGGATTTTGTTGTTATTAGAAAAGCTAATTTTTTTGTTGGTTTATTTTCTGCTACTTCTCTGACATTATTAATTATTCCAATTATTTTTCATTGAATCTCTGATTTCCTGAGTAGATCATCATATCATCTTCAAAAAGCAATTTTTTTTTCTCTTTTTCTTTATAGTTTTCCTGATACTGAACCAACTCTTCATTTCTGGTATAAATCCAATCTAGTGATAGTGATTAAGCTATCAAATATAAATCTATAGCTTCCCTGTTGATATCTTTTCCAAAATTTTTATGTAGCTATTTATTGGGAATATTGATTTGGGATTTTCTTTCTCCCTGGTTTAGATGTCAAGACCATATTTGTTTCATAGATGAAATTTGGCAAGATCTTTTCTTGTTGTATTTTTACAATTTATTTAATATTAGGGACAATTATTATGCAAATGTTTAATATAATTCATTTGTATATCCTTATGGTCCTAGAGTTTTCTTCCTTGAGAGTTTATTTGTGACTTGTCCAAATTTTTTTTCTTACACTGGGTTATTTAAAGTCTCTAATTCCTATTCTCTTAATCTGTGTTTATAGATTTGTAAATATTTGTCCATTTTCTTTATTGGTTGTGTTGGCTTATGATTGGGCAAAGTATTATAATATTTTCCTTTACTTGCTCTTCATTTGTTGTGAATTCTTTCATTTTTGACATTACCATTTTTATTTTCCTTTTTTACTTATTATATTATATTATTTTATTCCTGTTTTTATTTAATCTAATATGCTAAGAATTTAGCTATTTTATTAGGTAATTTTAAAAAAAGAAATCAACTTCTAATTTTATTTATAAATTCAATGAATTGACACATTCAGTTTTGTTAATCTTGTCTTTGTATTCCACAATTCTTATTTCAGTGTTTAGTTTAAGGTTTTTCATTTGTTGTGTTTGAATTGTATGCCTGATTCTATGATCTCTTCTTTCTCTCTTTTACTGTTGAAAGTGTTTAGAGATATTAATTTCCCCCTCAGGACTGCTTTGGCTGCATGACAAAAGTTTTAGTATATTTTCTCATTGTGATTTTCTTTGATGAAATTTGTCTTTGACTCACCATTTCTTTAAATGATTTAAATTCTATCTGAAGGTTCGCACGTAGGATTCATCCTTTCTTCAAAGGCTCTACAATTTTATTGCTCTTAGCTACCAGGCCTCAGGAAGAACAGCCAAGCCTGATCATCCAAATTTAGCTACTAGCTCCCACAAGCATACTCCTACTTATGATGTTAAGTGTCCTTTTATGTGTTTCCTTCCTCTTGGAATGTAAGTTCTTTGGGTGCAGAAACTTGCTTATTTATTGTATTTTTGTCTCCAGCACTTAGTATAGTACCTGGCTCATAGTAACTGCTTAATAAATGTTTGTTTACTGACTGATTGTGGTCAATAAAATATTGTTAGATATTTCTAATTTTCTAATTTTTATAATTCATAATAATTTATTTCTACATGTTATGTTTTAGGCTCCAGTATATGACTGGATTTTTTTTTTGAAAGATGCCATAAATAGCTGAGAAATGCATCCACATCCATATAAATGTGTGTCCATTAACCAACAGAGATAATATCATATCAAACTTTTCTAAAATTTTATTCAGGTGCTTAAATCATTTATTATCTTTATGTTAGATTTGTCTACATCTGAAAAGAGTATATTGAGATCCCCAAATATTATAGTTTTACTGACCATTTTTTTCCTATAATTTAATTACTTTTTTCATTAAGTACCTAGATATTATATCATTCAGTATGATTATAATTATTCTCTATATCTTTAAGTATATTATAGTTTCTCAGCTTATCTCTCTTAATCATATATATTTTTACTATTGCATTGTTTGAAGTCATGATTGCTACTCCTATTTTCTTTTAGTTTAACTGAAGAAAAAGAAATTCTACTTCAACCCCTCATTTTAAATCTGCATAAATCTTTATGTTTTGGAGTTTTTTCTTGGATAACATAATGTTGGATTCTGCTTTTTAATCCATGCTACTCATTGTGCTATCTCACTTCCCTAATAATAATAATAGGAGCCAATATTTATATAGTGCTTACTATGTGCCATACACTGGGCTAATACACACACACACACACACACACACACACACACACACACACACACATAGTTATTTCTAATTATATAAATGAATGTTATAAATATTTTCTTATTTGACTCTCATCCTCACAACTTACCTCACTAAGAGGTAAGTGCTATTATTATTCCCATGTTAAAGATGAGAAGCTGAAGCAAATAAAAGTTAAGTGATTTGCCCAGGATCACACAACTAATAAATACTCAAGGCCATGTTTGAATTCAGATCTTCCTGACTCCAGGTCTTGCACTCTATCCACTGTACTCCCTAGCAGCTCCTTTTTTTTTTTTTAGCATAGATCAGTGGATTCAAAGTTCCCTTTCCTTCCTGGTTCTAACAGAGATAGCCAGTTTTTATTTATGATTTATTATTATTATTATTTATGATTTTTATGATTTTTTTATTATTTTCTCCAGGGTTTTTTTTTTAATTAATCATGATTTTCAGGAAGTTTGATGAATTTTAACTGATTTCGCCTTGACTTGTTTTCCTTATCTGTGGTTTTTGACAATAGAAATCTTAAACTTTCTTTCTTTTTTCGCTGGTAATCTTTTGATTATGTTATCCTATTTCTTATTTTTCATGGATTCATTGAATTTTTTGTGCTCCATTCAAATTTCCAGGGGTTCTATTAATTGGGTAAATCTTTGTATCATCTGTTCTAATCTATTCTCCTCCCAATTCTTTCTTTTAGACATCTTTTTCCATTTAAAATTTTATTTTTTAACTTTTGCTTCAAGTCATTTTTAACTCTGATGCTCAGCCTGTACTGTCCTGGGATTATCTTGGGCATCTCTTGACTTACAGTATATCTTTATAGTATTTAATATCTTCTGTTCACTCATATTTCCAATCTTAGTTCCTAATTGGGGCTTTTTGTCAGGACCAAGTTCTACCTATTCTTGGATAGGATAGTCATTTGATCACCTCAGCTGGTGTGTCTGGCTCAGAGTGTTGGCAAATTTCATCCTCTTCATCCCCCCCTCCCCAATAACCCAGATTCTGAGTACTCCATTCTCCGAGATCTTCTGAAGCATCTCACATCATATTGTTACTGACTTCTAGTCTCCCTGAAGCATCCTAGTTAGAGGGCTTCCATTTCTCAAGTCTGTTATCTATGGTCAGAGTGATCAAAGTGCTGAGTTTCTGACTCTCTTTAAGCTTCCTAATTTAAGCACTCGGGCTTCTTTCCTGAAGGATATAGCAGTACAGCATGATGCTGGTTTCAGGCATTGTTACAGTGTGGACTCTTAACGATTATTTTGTGTCATGGACTCCTTAGGCAGCGTCTGGTCAAGCCTATGGACCTTTTCCAAGAATATTATTTTTAAAAACGTAAAACAAAATACAACTGGATATGAAGAAAACTGATTATATTGAAATCCAATTATAATAAAAAAATTCATATAAGTTTATGGACTTCCAAGTTGAGAATCCACCCCACTCCACAGCATCTGTGATCAGAGTGTTGATGACTTCAGCCTCTCTGGGTCATTGTAGCTAGAATATTATTAGCTATCATGTATGAATAAACTGAGGGTTTGTGACACTCAAGGAACTCCCCTGTCTGAGCATTCTGGTTTCCTGACACTCCCCCTCACCCCCCCAGTAACAGGGTACTGAAGGTTTTAGGTGGCCCTACAGCATCTCTGGTCAGGATATTTATAGGCTTCTGGCTTGTTTGCTTGTACTAACACTGGCTTCATTGGTGAGAGGGGCCTTCTCTGCATTGCTCAAATTATACTATGTGAATTGTTTCCTCTGCCACTAAGTTAGGTTGACCCTTCTTTTCTGTAACTTGGGTAATACAATTAATTCATGAAATAAGTGTGTAGAAGGTGCTTTGGGGATGAAAAGTACTGTGTAAACGGATCAGATTATACAATAGCTTCAGAGTTGAATATCTAAGGAGTAATTTTGGAAACACTAAGAATATTGATTTTCTTCTTTGATAGGGTAATTTTCATGTTCTGACCTACTCAGTTCCAGGTTGAATCCCCACTGAATTCCTGGAACAACACAGGTACTTCAGATGACTCAGATTAAGACCAGAATTATAGAACGTTTTTCATACTTACGTGCAACCATCCTACAGCAGCTTGGGTAAAGAGGTTTGGTAATGAAAGTCATTCCCCAAAAGGCAAGATGGCACAACAGTAAAAGTTCCCAATAGTGCGATATACAGAGCATCAAGCTGTAACTGACAAGAACGTATTTTGTGGAATACATTTTGGAAATGGATTTTATTGATATATCTTGTTTTTATATTGCCTAAATTTTCTCCTAATATGACAGTCATCTGATTTTTTTAGAAGAGGAATAAAAAATCAGTAAAACCAATCAACCCATCAAAAAAATGATATCTTAAATAATGTTCCATATGTATAAAACCCCAACTTTTACAATGAAGCAAAGGAAAATTTCCTTCCTCATCTCTTCTTTGAAGTTGGCTTGATTTTGTCATTTGGAAACATTGTTTCAATTGTTTTTATGATTACTATTTGTTGTGATCATTGTGTATAGCGTTTTTCTATTTACTTCACTTTGCATCAGTTCATATCTTTTTCCATGCTTCTATGAACTGATGAAGTTCTCCAGTTTTTAAAGCAGAGTAATATTCCATTGCAATCATGTACCACAATTTATTTGACCATTCCCCAATAGGTGAACATGTATCTGCTCAGTAGAATATATGTTTCTTTAGGTCAGAAACTGTTTCACTTTTCCTCAGAGTCTAGAACAATATCTAGTACATAGTGGGGGCTTATTAAATGCTTATTATTTGATTAATTGATTAGTTGTCCTGACAGGTGTCATCCTCAAAATGTTGAGGATATATATCAAAACATTTTAAGTTTTCTCAATAACTCATAAATCTGCCATGTATAAAAACTCATCCACACCATTTTTTGAAGCTATAAGCTATTTCTGTTTTCATCCTCTAGCTCCCTTGGAGGCAATAAGTTTAGTATTTAATGTATCACAAGTACTTGATGTGTCAAACAATCCTTATGTCTATTTGTCCTAACATTAACTCTTTCAATATATTTCTACATTATCATATTCTGGGACTGCAGTTTTTTAGCTTACTCTCTAAGGTTCTCTAAGTATACCATCATATCATGAGCAAAATCCAATACTTTTGTTTCTTCTGTTTTCTATGGTTATTTCTTCTATTTATTTTCTTGTCTTATTGCTACAGCTAACATTTCTAGCATTATATTAATTAACAGCGGAGTTAACAGATATCTTTGCTCTACTTATGATCTCATTGTAAAGGACTCCAGTTTATTCCCATTACATATAATGTGGACTCTCCATTTTAAATAGATACAATAATAATTTAAATATAATAAATTAAATTATTATTTATATGATTTGTTCTTTGACTCACCCATTCTTCAGAATTTAGCTACTTTGCCTTGTTATTTTTTTTGAATTTTTATTTAAAAGTTCTGAATTTTTTCCCTTCCACCTTCCCCTTCCTCACTCATTAAGAAGGAAAGAAATATGATACCCATTATACATATGAAGTCATATAAAACATTTTCACGTTAGCTTTGTTGCAAAAGAAAAAAATGGGAAGAAAACACCCTTCACTCTTCACTCAAAGTCCATGAGGTTTTTTTTTCTCTCTCTCTGAAGGTGGATAGCATTTTCCATGAGTCCTTTGGAACTGTTGTAGATCATTGAATTGATGAGAATAGCTAAGTCTTTCATAGTTGCTTGTTATTACGACATTGCCATTACTGTGTATAGTGTTCTTCTAGTTTTGCTCGTTTCATTTTGCATCAGCTCATATAAGTCTTCCTAGATCCTTTGAATCCATCCACTTGGTCATTTCTTATAGTGCAAAAGTATTCCATCTCATTCCTGTGACGCAAGTTGTTCAGTCATTCCCCTATTGATGGGTATTCTCTCAATTTCCAATTTTTTGTCACCACAAAAAGCTACTATAAGTGATTTCATACATATGAGTCTTTTTCCTTTAATCTCTTCAGGGTGTAGTTCTAATGGTGGTATTACTGGGTCAGAGGGTCTAATTTGTTTTTAATCCTTTCTTTAATTTTCCTTTATTGAACATAGTTTCTATTACATTGTGGTTAGTAAAGGATATATATGATATTTCTGCTTTTTTGCATTTGTTTCTGAGGTTTTTGTGTTTTAATATATAGCCAGTTGTTTGTAAAAGTGCCATACATAGCTTACAAGCATATATAGTCCTTTCTATAGTCCTTTCTATTTTCATTCAATAATTACCAGAGATCTACCATATTTAACTTTCCTAAAATTCTATTCAGGTCTTTAACTTCTTTCTTGTTTACTTTTTGGTTAGATGTGTCTGAAATGAATACATTAAGTTCTCCTAATATTACGGTTTTGATACCAGAATTTAAAAAAAAGTCAAGGTCACCAAACTGTAATCTGTAATCTCTTCTCTTAAAACAAACAAACAAAAAACTAAGGGAATATTTTCTCGTACTGCAGCTTGTGGCACCTTTTCATGTCCTTTTAAAGATCACTGACCCAGCAATCACATCTACAAGTTCTTTTGGAATGGTATTCCACTGGAAATAATTACTTGATCTCATTGAGGATGGCCAGATTTCTTCTTATCATCTCTTCCCTAATCTTGGTTTTCAATTTCTTGTTTAGCCATCTTTATCTAAAGATCTTCTTGCTTGGTAGAGAAACTTAAGACCTTTCTGTTATTCATTATCAGAATTCCATACACCCCAAGCAGTAGTTCTATCCTTTTTTTATTTTTCCTTTAACCTTCAATGCAATTTTAAAGAAGGAATAGCTCATTCTATACTTCCTATTTCAAGTCATAGCTCACTCTTAGTATTAACATTCCTGACATTATTCTTGCAGAATCATACCATTCTTTTGGATTCATCATTAGTTATCTACTCTTATTTTCATCTTCTGTGGATCTGTTAAAAATCTAAGTTGGTCAATGAGCTCCTTTGTGTAACAACACTGGTCTCTTTTAGACAGTTCCTCATTTTCTTCCTCATTGAATAATTTGCATTTGTGCTATCCAAATTTCATTCCTCTATGCTAAAGGCAATGTTAAAAAATCCCTCACTGCCAGAAAATTCTTTCCCACTGAAGATGGAGTAGAAAGTAGAATATATTATATGATCCTTGCAAATCCCTTCCAGCTGCATGGATTTCTCATGTAATGGATTTGTTCTCTATGAATTTGTTCTTTCATGTAATTTTAGTAATGTAGTTTCAGAAAAGATGTTCTGTGCCAGAATTTTTCTGGTATTACATTTTGCCTCCATCAAGTACTGTGCCAAGTCAATCCAATGAATTACTCCTTATTAGACATGCCAGAAAATTGCTATCAATTTTAAGCAATTCATTATTTTGGTCCTCACGCTTCAAGTCAAATGTTAAAGAGGAAGGGGCAGGGGATCATGGAGTTAAATCTTAAATTATGTATTTTCTTTTTTTGTCTTTAGGATAAATTTTCTTCCAAACTTGGGAATTTCCATGTAATATTGATTATGTTAGCATAAAGGAGTCATGATTTAATGGAAAGAGCACTGAACTTGGGAGTCAAAAGAAGCAGCCTGGTGTGGCATATTGGGCACTGGACTTGGATTCAGAAAGATTTGGTTTCAGATTCTACCCCAGACACTTAAGTAGGTGTGTGACCCTTGGCAGGTTTTTAATCTGTGCTTTGTTTTTCTTTTGTAAAATGAGAGAGTTAGATGTGATAACCCCTAAGGTCCCTTGTAATTCTATATCTATGATCCTATAAGTCCAAGTCTTAATTCTTCCACTTGATAATTGTCTGATCATGGACACATCACTTTATCTCTCTCACACCCCTTGTCCTCATCTTCAAAATGGGACTCATGTTTGTTGTAAAGAATAAAGGACCACAGATTTTTAGAATCTAGCAAAAAGGGACCTCAGAGGTCCCTTGGTTAAATTTCTACATTCTACAGATGAAAAATGAACACACAGAGAAGGTAAAGGGTTGGCCCATGAGCATACAAATAATAAGTAGCACAGATAGGATTAAACACAGTTCATTTGACTCCAAAGACAATACCAATCCCACTGTACCATGTTGCTTTTAACTAATATATGTAAAATCACTTTATAACCATTAAGCACCATATTCTCCTTCATTATACAGATATTTTATTTGCTGGAGGTGGGAATGGGGGAAGGGGCAGAAAATTTTTTTTGTATGAAACATAGAAAAAAATTTGAAAAAAACACAAAGAGATCTGAGGACAAGAGAGAATGTACTTTTTCTTTGAGACAAAAATAATGACAGATGGCTACAATGCCTCTTTTCTTAGCAGTTGATTCACACAGGACTGTTTTGGGGACTTGAAAGTTTATTGCCAGGAAATTGCTACGAAGATTTGCTTGGGGACTACAGGGAGTGTAGGATCCCCTGATCTTCCTCATCTCCTCCATCGTTGATCATGGAAGCTTCAGTCTTTGTCTGAAAGTTTCTGATGGAGGAGCCCTTTCCCCAACTTCAGAACATGGTCATGTTGAGGTTTAGGGGTGCTATTACCCCGAAATTATGACATGTGGGTCCTACCCAAATGAATTTGACTCAAGCCTTCTTTCAGCCAAAGAGAAACAACATTTATTAAAGATCCACCATATTGGGTAGACTCCTAAGGGACCTGAACATTTGTGACACTTGCACTGACAAGTGGGCCAGATTGAATCTGAGTACTTTCATAGAAACAATATGGATCTTATATACAGAAAGACTATGAGGGGGATCTAGGGCTGTCCAAGTAGTCTGGGGTGAATTGAGGAGGGGTTTAGGGAGGATCTTGATGGGAGTAATCAGTAGACTGGGGTGACTAGAGGTGGGAGGCCGGAAACCAAGACAATGGATTAAGGGTGACAAGTAGTCAAAGGCTATCTGGAGATAACAGACAATGGAGGGCTAGGTTAAGGGTGACAGAGAATTGGGCATAACCTCAGATGAATGCCAGATCAAGTGGGGAGATTCAAGGAGGATTCAAGGGGGTTCCCAGAGTCTGTACCCTGTCAGTTTCATTCCAATATAGCCAGGTCTAGTTAACATTCTACCAGCAATGAGCAACTGAAGGCTTAGAACTGTGGAGTGATGAATAGTCTTCTGACTGTCTGAGGAACTGGAAGATTGATTGACGCTGGAGAGGCTGAGTTGGAGATGAGTTTGCATACAAAAAAATGATGATGCATACATCATCATCATGAGGATGATCGTGATCTCTCTTCCCTGATAGGCTGTCAACGAAGATAATTTTTAGGAGCCACTGAATCACATTCCCAGCTTTCAAAACCTTGTGTCCCAGAACAAACTTCTTCTGTATTTATTCTTTCCTGACCTTGGGCAAACCAAATATTCACTGAGGGGGAAATGTACAGGTGATGGATTCTCAAAGGAGACCCTTCAAAGCCATCAGAGGATCCATTTACTGGCAACCACAACTAGTACCAATAGCAGCCAAGTCAGAAGGTATGCTAGAGTAGCAGCAAAACAAACTGCTTGATTCAACCCTGTTTTTTGTCTTCTTTGTCCGAAATGTGAATCTGTGATTTCTCAACCTCAGTAAGATAGTTCACTACCACATGATGGGGCCCTTATTTGCAGTACTGGAAGACAGATTAGGCCATCAAAATTAGGTCAGAATTTAAAGATTGAGGAAACGGAGTGCAAGAAAGAAATCAGGGGAACTAAGAAAATTTGCCTACAGAAGCTGAGACATCAAAAGAAGGAAGCAGAAGCTGGGGGAGCTGAGAAACTGAGAGAGACTGAAATCAGGTGACTACAGGCATTGCTGTTCTGGGATTGGCAGAAATCTCTGCTGTTTGAAAGAGCTAGTTGGAAGAAAGAAGATTCCTGTGCTCCGGGTGAGGGGTAAAAGAAAGAGAAAACCCTTCAAAGGTTTACTTATAATGTCCTTTATTGTCCTCTGGGACTCAAAGAGGGAAGACCTCTCAAAGACCAAAATTTGAACAAAATCTCAATAGCTCTCTAGGTGCTAGGAAGAAAGGGAACTCCTCCTCCCCAAAAAAGTATTGCACTGCTCAGCAGCTAGTCAAGGGAACAGACTGTAGAAGGTCTATAGAATCTCAGGCTCAAAGCTGCTACTAGCTAGAGATAACTATTGCTTTAGAAGTCCAAAAGTAGTAGAGAAGTGTCTTCATTCAGCTGGAGAGCCAGAGAGGCTTAAAGGAGTCATCTTGCCCATCTAGTAAATAACATATATATGGTGAATCCAGGTAGGGAACCTGCGGCCTTTAGTCAAAGGGTTGCACTTGAGGATCTAAAAGGCCACATGTGGCCTGAGGCTACAGGTTCCCCACCCCTGAATTAATCCAACCCTCCTATTTTAGAGATGAGGAAGCTAAGGCCCAGCAAGGGTAAATGATTTATCCAAGGTCACAAAGGGAATAAGAGAAAATCTGTAGATTATTCCCCAAAGAGCCCATAGATACCAAGCCTGCAGTTCAGAATCATGCATTTCCCCAGTCACATAGGTTTCCCTTTTATGTGCCTCACTATTAGGCTTTGTAAGTTGTATGAACTTTGTGGGAGAGTGTGACCCAGCTCTATGTTGGATTGTTGTGCTATGATAAATCATGTCATGTTTTGATTATTCACGCTTTTGACTTCTACTTAGTATACGTTTATTTGTACTTTTGCCTTCTCATTTAATAAATGTTTCTTATTTAAGAGATAATAGTGTCTGTATGATTAATCTGTGTACACTGGAAGCACACTGGTGGAGACCTAGGAACTGCACTTGTGAGTGTAAACAGGTATTTCCCCCAAACCAGGGTTACCCTTAGGATACTGAGAGTGAGTTGCAGTGGTGTGGCTAGCCCTTTAGGTGCAGTTTTGAGATAAGTGAAGAAGGGAGAAAGGAGCTGGAGAGAGTTGGAGGAGTCTGGCTATGCCTTTATAACAAAATATGTAAATATCAGTTATTATTATTAATGATAGAAGCTGGCTTAGAAGTTGAATAGTACTTGATGTAGAAAATCTCATCTGAGCCTCATAAAACCCTAGTGAGATGATTGGTACAATCTCCCTTTTACAGTTGAAGAAACTGAGGTTCAGAAAATTTAAGTGACTTACTGGTGGTATCATGGTGGGGGAATGGGAGGGTGGAAGGATTTGAACCTAGGGCTTGTAACTCCAGGTCTAGCACTCTCACTACTATGTACAACAGGCCTTCATTCATTACCACTGCTTGTCATTTTCTTGTAATATATTCAATCCTTTCCCAAAAGCGAGATTTGGAAACCTGCTCAGTTCCTACATTAATTTTAAAATGATGTGATTGGAAACTTTGGGATGCAACAACATTGCATCTCTAAGAAAAAGGACAATGGAAAATCAAGGGAGAGGTACAAAATGGCAGTGGGGAAACCTGGTCCTCACTTAAAATCATGAATGACTTTAGAAAGTAATTATAGACATTGGAGCAACTCAAGATTGGTTCTTTTTCTACGTTGCTTTGTCCTGAAGCAAAGCTCAGGGGCAAATAGCTCATCTATTGTTTTCTTACTGTTTTTATATTTTCATTTTTCTCAAGAGGAAGACCTTTGGACCCTCAGTTTTCCTATCTGTAAAATTATGAGATCTGAACTGTATGACTTCTGAGGTTCCTTCCAACTTTAGATGTATGTTCCTGTGTGGTCCTATGAACGTTGACACTGCCAATGTGGACATTTCTTAGTGAGCCAGAAGATGAAGCAGCTGTCAGTGTAAAGTGTGAGGAGTGACATTTTCCCTGGTCACTGGGCCTGGTGCTTTGTGAAAAAGTGCCTCTGAGACACGCCTCGGAGAGGTTTATTGTCACTGTCAGTAGATGCAATATTCGGAAGCCAAGTTAATGGATTGGAGAGAATGGGGGAGTGACCTTACATCAACAGGTCCTAGGGACATAAGAGCCAAAGCTGAGAAAGAAAAATGACATAAGGCCAAGGGCTAAGCTTTTGTTTTTGTTATGAACATTAGCCCCCTGTCTTCACTACCATAACTTCTTCTGTCATGGCAGACTTTCCTTCTCTGTCTTCCCTCCCTACCCCACTTATTACCTTCTCTCTAGGTCCAGTTGAAGAATATATTGCTCTCGCCACCTTGGATGGGGAGGGAACAAGTATTTATTAGAGGCCTACTATGTGCCAGACACTTTACAAATATTATTTCATTTAATCTTCACAACTTCTCTGGCGTGTAGGTTCTGTTAATTATCCCCATTGAGGTTAAGTGACTTGTTGAGAGTCACACCACTGTCAAAGGGACTTAGACCAGATGTGACCTTAGCTCTTCCTGTTTCAAGGCCCAATGATCCATCCACTGTACCACCAGCTAGCCGCCTCCTTCTTGGTTGGAGCTATATTCATGGTACAATTCTAGTCACCCAAGATTAATTATGGCTGGTCGGGGATCCAAGAGGATTCCAGGACTATTTTAAACAAATGAGAATAATTAGCATCTTTCTTTTAGTCTCTTGGAACTTTAATTTGGGCATCTAGGTGGTGCAGTGGATAGATCACAGGACCCAGAGACAAGAAGACCTGAGGTCAAATCCAGCCTCCGACACTTGCTAGTTGTATGATCCTGGATAAGCCACTTAACTCTGTTTGCCTCAGTTTCCTCATCTGTTTGCAAAAGACAAACTACTCCAGTATCTTTGCCAAGAAAATTCCAAATGGGATCACAAAGAATCAGACATGACTGAAACAATTAAACAGCAACAACCTTGACTTAGCAGTCTAAGTTGGCAAACTATGGCCAGCCCAAATCTGATTTGGGTTCAACTGTGAGCTAAGAATGTGTTTTTTATTTAAATGAAATAAAACTTTATTTAATTTTTTTTTTAATTCTCAGTTTCTGGGCCCTATAAAAACAGGGTGTGGGAGGATTTGGCCCTCTGGCCTAGTTTGCTGCCCCCTATCTGTAAAGCAATACAGGGAGTGTGCTGGCAAACATTGAACAAACTGGTTCTGTAGAAAAGTATGCACATGGTTTAATCTGAACTATTAATACTTTCTTAAGCCTAGGCAATCAACACAACAAATTAAACTCTGACTTGTCCTTATTCCCCATTTCAGAAAATTTAACAATTGGTTTTTGCAAGCTGGTCAGAAAAGGTTCCTGCACACCCCTGCCCCTCTCCCTTTGCCCTTCTGAGGATACACATGCCTAGCTGCTGTTACCACTTGGGCCTGGCCTGTTGTACTTTGCAGGGCTGGTGTCTCTAGAAGTACTCATGCTCTGCTTTCTCTCAGAGACCAGAACAGGCAGCTATAATGTTGGGGTACCAGTCAAAACATTTAGCACATTTATCTTCATATCTTTTTGGTATGTGTGATGTGTACATAATTAATAAACCTTGTATTGAAATTTAAAAATTGTAAAGGACAGTATTCCTGATCCTTGAGATCTGGAACCAGACTAATTCACTGAGCGTTGTAGAATCATAGAAACTAAATTAGAAGGTTCTAGATGAACTGTGGTACAAACAAGATCCCCTCTATGCTAGTCTCAAAAAATGACTGAACAATCCAGATGAAGAGGTAGAAGGGTAGAGAGAAGTTTGGTGGCTCTCACCAATGAGAACTAGATGGCCCCAGGGTAGGAGTTCATAAAACCCTTCCAAAGTCAGGTTTTCAGAGGTGTGGTTGGAAGTGGGCAGCAACAGGAGCAGGAATGCATGACAGAGGCTGGAGTGAGGTGAGAGGGAGAAATAGATGTCATAAATGTTAACATGCTTGGAGGGAGTTTTCTAGCTAAGCACAAACCCACAAATCCATCAAAGATAGCTTTTATAACAAGAGGTAACAGAATGAAACAGACTCTTTCCTCTTGTTTTACGTTTTGGTTTGGTTTAGTTTAACTCATGGTTTCTCCCATTCATTTTAATTCTTCTATGCAACATGACTAATGTGAAAATGTGTTTAATAACAATGTACATGTAGAATCCCCCCAAAAAAGAATTCTGGATTTAAAATTCAGAAGACATGGGTTTCATCACCAACTTTGCTCCCAACTGGTTGGTTCTATGACTATGAGCAAATTCCTTAATTTCCTGAGTCTCAATTGTATTTTTGGGGCATGGTTCTATTTTGTTACTTGAGTCTCAACATTGTTGTAAGAAAAGTACTTTATAAATTTTGTAGTTCTATAGAAATAAAATATGAACTCTTTCTTGGAAAAAAAAAATAACAAGAGGTGAGATTTCATAATATTAGTCCTTCAGGTGAGTAGTAAGTTGGTGTAATGGACAGAGAACTACCACTGAAGCCAGGGTTTGAATCCAAGGTCCAAATCCTTCCTCTGATACATATTGGCGTTGGTCTCTGGATTTAGCCTTTCGTAACTCTAGGCAACCTTTTAAAAAATTCAATTTATTCATTTCTAACATTTGTTTTTAAAAATTTTGAGTTCCAAATTCTCTTCCATCCTCTAGCCCCTCACCCACCCATTGAGAAAAAAACCAACATGCTGATGCCCATTATACATGTGAAGTCATGCAAAACATATTTCCATATTAGTCTAGGCAACTCTTAATCATAATTGAAACAATGATAGCCATTCATACTGGTAGCATTTATATAGCACTTTAAAGTTTGCAAAACAATTCAGAGAATTGATTTGAATGCACAGACTATAGAGATCTATAGAGTTTCCTCAAAGAGTGAGGTTCACTCTCTACACCTAGCTCTGATCCTCCAAAACACTAAAGTTCTATACAAATTTAAGTCATTATCATGTCTGAGTGCCTACTTTATGGAACCTGGGCCTCTTACTTGCCTTTAAATTGTAATTTTAACTCTCGGAATATTTTTACATACTATTATATTCTTGCAACTACTCTTTGGGGGTCAGTATTGTAGGGTGATTATCTCCAGTTGCTAGAAATAGAAACTGAAGTAGTTAAGTGACTTACCCAAGGTCACAGACCAAAACTCAAATCTTCTACCTCCAGGCCTTGTACTCTATCCACTGTGCCACTCAGCTGGTCTCCCCTGGCACTAGTCAGGGGTTAATAGATTCTTGTTGATTGACTGATTGGGTTAGCCACCTGCTTTAGGTAAGATTCTTTGTTTTTGGTAGTAGGTGTAGGGGAGGCCAGACCTATGATTTAAAATATATTAGGGCCTCCTAGTATGGAAAATCCCTCCAATGTTGCTGGTTAGCCATTCAACTAAACTGATTGTTTTAGAGAGTTTACTGGGACACGGAGAGGCTGAGTGACTTCCTACACAGCCAGTGGACATCATCACTGAGACTTGAACTTAGCTCTTCCTGCCTCTAACGATGGCCTTCTACCACTACACAGTGTTGTCTCTTCAAAAAGGATCCTGGGGGCAATGATGGCACAAAGATTACACGTTGTCCTAGGGCAATGTCACATGCCAGGTGAATCTAAATTTTGGTCATAAAGCACAAAGCCTTGACTAATACCCCAGGGAAGCTGTCTTCAGGGAAGGCAACTAGTAAGCTGTGGAAAGAAGGATGAACTGAGTATCAGAAGACCTGAGTTAGAATCCCCTCTCTACCATTTCCTCCCTGTCTGGACCTCCATTATTTCATCTATAAAAGGAGGGTATTGGACTAGATCGGTGAGGGCTGATCTCAGAAAAGGGGGCCACTAAGTTGTACATAAGGATCTCTGCAGGTCACATACTGACTCAAGAACCACATATTAACATGACCTAGGTTTTACTGTATTTTTATTTTCTTAACTATTCCCCAATTCCATATTAATCTGGTTTGAGGGTATTCAGGAGTATTGTGAGGGCTGCATGGAGTAGAGGACCTATATAGACACTTCTCACATGTTCTTATGGTATTCAGTAAAAGGACCCAAAGTAAAAGATTTTTATCTGTAAAATGTGTGTTATTTTATCTGTATTGAAACTCGCTCTACCAGGGCAGATCACAATTCATCTATATGGCTGCCATTGATCCTTCATTTCCAAAGAAGACCAATGGCATCATGGGTCATGTCTTAACCTGTATGTGGATTGGATGTAAGTGAGGAAGAGTTGTGTAAAGTCATTAGCCTCACTCTCTCAATTCAATACAACTGGCTATGGCCCCAGGATGCAGTAGTTGACATCTTCCACATCTGACCAAGCTCTAAGTACCCCGTAGGACCTACTTCAACTCCCTACATGGGCATTGGAGCAAATTGTTGTCATCCACCTGTTCCACTGGGGGAAGTCTTCACATGCTTGGGGTAGACCTCCCCCTAGCTCACCAATGGATTTGAGGCCTATCAGTTACCCTCAACCTGGTTTAGCCTATCTGCCTAAATGGTTTTACTAGGGTGTGGCTGCTATGCATCAGCTTCTAGTAGCCAGAGGTGAAAGTTGGGTGAAGGTGGACACCAAAGGTGGATAAGCAGCCCTGAAAAGGGCTCCAGCAAGCCCTCATACCTGAGGTGTCAGTTCTCCCTGAACACTCCAGACAAACCAGATTCCAAGAAATTAAATGACTTGTCCATGGCCACAGAGCTAGTATAAATGATAGGATTTGAAACTAAGCCCTCATGACTTCAAGTCAAGCATTCTACCCACTAATGTCATACTAGTTCCCTACAAGGAAAGTCACTTACCATAAACAGTGTAGTAAGCAAGAGAAAAATGGGAAACTTCATGAAAAAGCATATAAAAAAAGTTGTCTCAGCACTGTAAGGTTTCAGTTCCCCATAAGTCATCTGCCGATTGAGTATTTCCTCAGGACTCTGGGCAGCCCAGCCTTGCATTTCATCCTTAACCGCTGTGTTTGGATCTGAATTTGGGCAATTTATAACTAGAGAGAGATCAGATGATTAAAAATAATATTACTATACCCCAAGGAAATCAAAATAACTTTCACAAAGAAGGATTGGATCATAATAGGGTATTATAACAGTTCAAGTGTAACACCCTGTTCTGGAGCACACAGAGCATTCCACAAAATTAAAAAAACATATTACATCATTTTCTTCTAAGTCAGTATCTGGCAACAGTGCTGAATGGACAGAGAATCACTGATGCTCTATCTCTTAGGCTGCAGTCCAGCTGTTTGCCTGGACTG
Source organism: Notamacropus eugenii (assembly GCF_028372415.1). Lineage (NCBI taxonomy): Eukaryota > Metazoa > Chordata > Mammalia > Diprotodontia > Macropodidae > Notamacropus > Notamacropus eugenii. The sequence goes on from NC_092873.1 coordinate 403,888,696, forward strand.
CTCTCACCTTCATTACTTTGTTTTTGACATTCTCTCTGCCTGGAATAACCTCCCTGTTTCCTCTTCTTCACCATATCCAAAACTTTTCAGATATATGAGAAAATTAACTTGCTGCAGGAAGCTTTCCCTGACTTAATCCTCTCTGATTCTAATTGGGGCAAGACTGAAATGACTCATCAACAATAAATTCTTTAAATTCTTAATATCCATAGCCACACAAATCTAGAGTGCTTAATAAATTCTTCTTGGCTCACTAAGCTTAAAAAATTCTGGAGCCACTCTCAAATAATATTTGATGCTTCAATGGATGTGATTTCATTGACATAGGTACTCCATCCAGGGATATAGTTTGTAACACATCCTTGCTCTCTTCTACCATCCTCCCATCAATCTTCTTCAAGGATTCCATTCACCATACTGGGGCCCAGTCAACCAATAAGCATTTATTTTTTAAATTCAATTTTATTTTAATTTCACTTTCAAATTCTTTCCTTCCCTCTACTCTCTGCTGACCAATTGCAAAGGCAAGAAATAGGAAATCCATTACAAATTTGAAATAATGCAAAAAAGACTTCCACATTAGCCAAGTGCAATAAGCATTTATTAAGAACCTACTATATACTATTAGGCACTGGGCTAAACACTGGGGATTAAAAAAAAGGGATAAATATGCTCTCCACTCTCAAGGACCTCATAATCTAATGAAGGACACAACAAATAAATATGTCCAAACAATCAATATCCAGGATAAACAGGAGATAATCAACAGAGACAATACTAGAATTAAGAGACTGGGGAACATTTCCTGTTGAAAAGAAGATGTTAGTTGGGACTTGAAGGAAACTAGGAGAAAGTGATGAGAAGTAAGAAGATTCCAGACATGGGGGGTAAGAGGGGAGCAGCCAGAGAAAATACCTGGAGCCTAGAGATGAAATGTTTGTGGAAAAGCAAAGAGGTCCAGTGTCCCAGAATCAAGAATACATTGTGAGAGTAAGAGGTAAGAAGGCTGGAAAGGTAGGAGTGGAAAGACTTTGATTATGAAGGGCTTTGGACTCCAAACAGAGGGTTTTTGTATTTGCTCCTGGAAGTAACAGGAAGCTACTGTGGTTTATTGAGTAGGGAAGTGATTTGAGCTTTAGGAAAATTACTTTAGCAGCTGAATGGAAGATGGACTAGAGTAGGGAGAGATTTATAACAGGCAGATCCACCAATAGGTTATTGTAATAGTGCAAGTTTAAGTGATGAGAGATTGTGTCAGTGGCAGTATCAGATCAGAGAAGGCGGTGTATCTGAGAGATGTTGCAAAGGTGAAATTGACAAGCCTTGACAATAGATTGGATTTGAGGGTGAGAGATAGTGAGGAGTCAAGGATGAGACCTAGGTTGCAAGGTTGGAGGGACTGGGAGCATAATGGTGACCTTGGCAGTAACAGGGGAGTCTGGAAAGGGGGCAGTGGAAAGATAAGGGGAAAGATAATGAGTTTTGGACGTATTGAGTTCAAGATGTCTAGTTTGAGATGTCTGACAGGAAGAGATTCAACTGAAGATAAGTAGAGAGGTTAAGGTAGGATAGGTACATTTAAGAATCATTAATATAGACATGATAATTAAATCCATGGGAGCTGATGAGATCACCAAATAAAGTAGTAGAGAGGGAGAAAAGAAGGCCCAGGACAGAGCTCTGTGAGAGACATATGTTTGATGAGCATGACCTGGATGAGAATCCAGCAAGATTGAGAAGAAACAATCTGACACATGGGAGGAGAATCAGGAGAGTGATGTCCTGAAAACCTAGAAAAAATTGAGTAACAAGGAGAAGAGGGTAATCACCATTGTCAAAGGTTGCTGAGAGATGAAGAAGAATGAGGATTTGAGAAACGACCATTGGGTTCGGCAATTAGGAGTTCATTGGTAATTCTGGACAGAAAAGTTTTGGTGGAATGATGAAGTCAGAAACCAGATCTCTTAACACAGCATGGACACCAGTATACTTTGTGCTCTCTGTCTCTCTGTGTTTCTGTCTTTCTGTCTGTCTTTGTCTGTCTGTCTGTCTCTCCCCTCCCCCTCCTTCCCTTCCCCCTCCTTCCCTCCTTCCAAATGACTAGTCCATCATTTTTTAGTTTTATATATATATGTATGTATGTATGTATGTATGTATGTATGTATATCCAATGACATCCTTTAGACTATTTCTCTTGTGTAGTTCTTTATTGGTAATAGATAATTTTCATGACCACTGAGAGCCTTCCCACTACTCTTTGGCAAATTCAATTCTTTATAGACATGCTATTCCATGAATACTGGAAGAATATTTTTGCTAATATGATGAGTCTTTACTGCAGGAAAAAGTTTGGAGTAATTAAAAGATATTTGATATGGAGCCTAATTCAAATCTAATTCAGTTTGTATCCATCACAGATTTGAAAGAGCCATAGACTTTCAAAGGTAGAAAGGATCTCAGGACCATCTTGTCCAGCCTGAAACATGTAACAAGTCAAAATATCTATAATATCATGTGCCCATCAAGGCCCCACTGAAACTTTCTATTTTTGAGGCCATCTATGCTACTTTTGGATAGTTCTAATTATTAAGGTTTATTTTTTAAAAAATTGACCTCCCTATCAGCCCACTGGTCCTTGTTGTATTCTCTGGGTACACGAAGATTCTAATTCCAATCACTCTTCTATTTTGAAAAAGTTTCCAATATTTGAAAGCTGCTACTCTGGTCTTTTTGAGTCTTCTTTAAAGCTAGATATTCCCAGGACTTTCCTTTGGGAGCAGCTAATTGGCACAGTGAATAAGAGCACTAGAGCTAGAGTCAGAGAGATCAGAGTTCAAATCTGACCTCAGACACTCACTAGTTGTGTGACCCTGGGCAAGTCACTTTATCCAAGCTTGCATAAAACAGGAGAAGGGAATAGCAAACCACTCCAGAATCTTTGCCAAGAAAATCCCATAGACAGTTGGTCCACAGACTCATGAAGAGTTGGAAACAAGTGACTGGATAAATAGCATAGTTTCAAGCCCTCTCAACAACCTTGAAATGACTGTACCCAAATGCAGCACATAGAACTGGACACAAGGCTCTTAAGTTTGGACTAGAATGCAACAGGGTGATACTGAGGCACCAAGATAAGGTCATTTTACTGGCTAATAAGAACTCCTTGTAGCAGGGAACTTGGGAAAAACATTAAAGCAAGGCTTCAATGAATGTTATCTTGACATGGTTCAAATATTACTTTGAAATGAAAACTGAGCCAGTAGTTTGATATGGCAGCACCAAAAGCTAAGGTAATCTGAGCCTTCATTAAGAGAAGCATAATGTCCAGAAACTAGTAACCGAACTGGGGATGCTTATACTGGACAAGACAAGACTTTGGTGAGACATGATAGTTGTCTTCAAATTCAGACAAAAAAAGGATTGTTCTTCCTGGCCACAGAAAATCTAACTAGGAGCAATTGGTGGAAGTTACTTACAAATTGGTTAAGACTTAATCTATAGAAAAGATTGTTACATATTAGAGCTATCTGATAAATGTTGAGGCTTATTCAGGAGGTAGAAGGATCCCCCTCTCTTGATCTTCAGGCAAAGGCTAGAGGATGACTTGAACAAGTTGTACAGTCTTTTTGTTCCATTCAGTTCCATAAGCATTTATTGAAAAACTTCAATTCTGTTTGATAAAGGTTGTTCAGGTATGGGTTGGGTTGGATTCTGTTATTCTATGATGTAAAGAATGTTAGGACAGGATGATACCTTAGGGACCTATATAGTCCAACCTATCCTCCCATTTTTTAGATAAGGAAACTGAGGTTTACCTACTTAGTGTCTGTCCAGGAAGTAGAATTCAGATCTCCTAAGACAAGTGCTTTTTCTACTACATTATTATTCCATGTAGGGTTTTTTCCTCCTTTCCCCAGCTACACTATAAACTACCTCTGAAGATGTCTTATTTTATTTATTTGTTCATTCGTTCATTTACTTATTTGCTTACTTATTATTTGGCAGCATAAATATAGTGGATGAACCCCTGAATTGGGAGTTCAGAAGACTAAGCTCAACTCCCAGGACCCCCCACTACACAATGTGGGCCCACTTCATTTCTTGGGGCATCAATTAAATGGAGTGGTTGATTTAGATGGTCTCCATAGTTTCTTCAAGCTCTAAAATTCTTTTCTCCATCACAGCTGCTGTATTAACATTCTGCCTTATAGCAGCACCTAGAGGACTGAGTTTGGTGATACTGTTGAATGTTTGAATGAATGGAGTGAATATATAGTATTTGTGTAATTGTTTAAATTCTGCAAAGAATTCAGTCAAACCTGATAATGTCATCGTTGACTACTCCCTGATTTGCTAAAAATGTCGTGAACCATTCCCTTTCGGCACTTGATCACATCCTGGCTTTTTGAATCACTTCATGTTTTAGGATTACAGATTTAGAAATGGAAGGGACCTATGACACCATCCAGTTCAATTCTTGTTTATAAAGAAACTGAGGCACAGGGAGGTTGAGACTTTAGTGTCCAAGGTCACATAACCAGGAAACAGGAGAGTTAATAACTGAAGTTGGGCACTGTCTTTAAATGCAACACTCTTATACATGTACCATTTTTTTCTCCCATGTATACATTCTCTTATCTCTCTAATTGAACTCCTATGCTCCTAGAAGGCTAGGACAAGTCTCCTTTCCTTAGGTTCTAGCACAGTACTGAACTTGTAAATAGTAGAGATTCTATAAATACAGTGATTTCAGGTCCTATAGTAAATAAAGAATGGATGAAAACCATCTGTTAAGTATTTACTATATGCTAAGCTCAGTGCAAGCACTAGGGATACAAATATAAAAGTGAAACAGTTCTTGCCCTCAAGGAACTTACAATATAATAGTTGGAGGCCACACTTATAGGGCAATGGAGGTCAAAAAATTAAATTATTTTTTGGGAAGTCAGGTGATCAGTGGAACAATAGAGAAGTCAACTGATAGGTACTTCTCTAAAGGCATTGATAGCGTTGACTTGATTATAGTCCTCAGAGCCCAGGTGGAGAGAGGGTGGAGAGGTAGGGTAGGGGAAAGGAAAATGGAAAGAAGTCCTGTGGTTGCTGGGAGTGTTACAACTAGTGGTTTAACTGGGCCTGGTCTCTGGAGGTTAAGGATTAAAGGGTGGACCTGGGAGCAGGAGTCTGGGTAAAAAAAGTGATATTGTGAAGAGGAGGGTCTTGCCATCAACAGAATGAACAGTTATAGAGGAGGATTGTCTAAGTATGTATAAAACAGAGTTGAGAAGAAAGGTTGAGGGGAGCAGACTTAGGTTATCAACACAATCAATCTGGCACTACTAGAATGATATCTGTTTTGAGGACTTTCAGAACACAGTTAGGAGCTGTTTTCCCTCCACAGTATGCCTCCACCCATTCTTTAAGTAGATTTTAGACTTGTTTTGGTTTTGATCTGAACCTGTAATTTCATTGCTTTAGGGAGTTCACTAGGAAGAAACTCCATCTACCAGTGTAGATCAGAACTTACTTTACAATTTATAATCTTAAAGATTTGCCTTGATCCCTGACAAGTGACTTGTCCAGAGTCCCCATAAGCATTAGTCCATTTCAGGACTAATTAATCATTAGCAAATCTATTAATGAAATAATTTTCATTATTTCATCAATGGATTATTCAATAAACATTAATTAAATATTAAGAAATGGTTTAATAAGTGTTTAATCAATAATTTTAATTAATAATCATTTGACAAATTAGTAAATATTATTAATAATAATAATAGTAGAAGTAGTTTAAGATACAATATGACATAGGAGATACCGAGCCAACCCAAGTGCATTTCTCATCTCTGTCCCATCATGTCTGTGTGACCCTGGGTACGACCATAATTTGCATATATATTTTGCATACACATACACATATGTAGCACTTTCAGGGTTACAAAGTACTTTCCTTGAAGGAAAGGAAGTGTGGGTCATGGAAAACATCCTGAATTGGGGGTTGGAGAACCTAGGTTCCAGTTTCTGCTCTGCTGATTACTAACTGTAAGGCATAAACAAGGGATAGAATTTTCTGGGTTTTAGTTTCCTCTTCTTTAACAGTGCTCTAGGCCACTCTCTAAGATTACAAATTGTTGAGAAGTTTCCAAATCTGCGTGAGTACAAGGCATTTCCCCACTGGGAATTCCCTGTATCAGTGAAAACAGGTCTGGATCACAAAAACCTTGAAAGCACTTTTAAAATCATTATCTGTGTAGAGAGGTGCCTCAAAGTAGTGAATAGAGGGCAGGTGTTGGAGGCAGGCAGTTTGGTACAGTAGATGAAGTTTGGGTCTGGAGTCAGGAAGACTTGAATTCAAATTTGACCTCAGAATCTTATTAGCTGTGTGACCCTGGGCAAGTCACTTAACCTCTGTCTGCCTCAGTTTCCTCAGTGGAGATAATAGCACCTACTGCTCAGGGTTGTTGCGAAGATCAAAGGAGGTAACATTTGTAAAACAAAAACAGCAATAAAAGAAGCTTAGCACGGTGCCAAGCATACTGTAGAGGTTATATAAATGCTTATTTCCTTCCCCTCTTCAGAAAGACTTACAGGACCCATGTGTCCTTTCTGACACATACTTGCTGTGTGATGGCCTGGGGAAGTTATTTAATCTCTCAGTCCTCCAGGGAACTCTCTAAAACAATATGTTACAAATGATTTACTGATTTGCATTGAAGTGGAGTTTCCACTTGGACGGTTTTTCACACAGCTGAAATTGCAACCAGAATCCCACAAAATTATCTGTTAAACTATTTGTTTGAAGAAAGTTTTATCTAGCTTTATGCAGAAAAGTAATTGGTGACAGGGACAGGGTGAATTTTAAAATGCAAAATGATTTTAGTTTTGATTTTTTAAAAATTACTTTGTGATGTTCTTAACAGACGCTTATACTAAGTAGAGATTTACAACAAAGCCAAAACGATGTCAAATGACCACGTAGAGCTTGAGATTTATTTTTTGTTTATTTTCTAGGCTTCTCTACATACACCGTGATACAATCTGAAAAAAAAAAATTGTGTTCCTTTGTCTATACTTATTTCCTCAGTTTCTTTTTCTTGTCTATTGCTACAGCTAACATTTCTAGTACTATATTAAATAGAGGAGGTGACAATAAACAGCCTTAACTTCACCCCTGATCTTAGTGGAAAGGACTCCATTGTATGTAATACTAGCTCTTAATATAGATATATATGTATATATATACTATTTACCATGTTAAGATTAATTTACTCCTATGTTTTCTAGTGTATCTTTGGTTGGTTGGTTGTTTTTTACAGAAATAAGACATTGTGTTTTGTCCAAAGTCTATTTTATATCAATTGATATGTACATATGGTTTTTGTGGTTCTTTTCAAGTGCTCTCCTTAAATATTTGTAGAGTTACTCTTCCTTCATTCCTGACGTAAATTCAACTTGGTGATAGTGTATAATCTTTGTGATTTGTTCATATAACATCTTTGCCAATATTTTGTTTTTGCATTATTTTATTACGGGTATTGGTCTACAATTTTCTTTCTGTTTTGGCTGTTTTAGGTATCAAGCTCGTATTTGTCTATTAGGAGGAATTTGATACGATCCCCTCTTTTGTCATTTTTACAAGTAGTTTGTATATTTTAATTAATTGTTCTTAAAACATTTCATTGAATTTACTTGTGAACCTACCTAGTCTTACGTGGCTTTTTTTTTTTTTTAAATTTGGGACCTTATTTAAAGTTTCTTCATTTTTTTTTTCTGAGGTTAGGCCAGTAAAGTCCTCTATTTCTTGTTCTGTTAATCTGCTCATTTTATGTTTTTGTAAACATTCATTACATTTAAATTGTTAGTTTTATTGGCAAATAATTGAGCAAAATAGTTTCATATAACTTCCTTTATTTCTTCATTAGCTGCGTTTATTTTTCAGTTTTTGAAAGTGACTTTTTTTATTTTTAAAATCAAATTAGCTAATGACATTTTTTAAATTTTACTTCCCCCTCCCCCCCAAAAAACCCTCTAGTTTTATTTGTTAATTAATTTTGGAGGCACTTTCAGTTTTGTTCATCTTTTTCAGGATTTCAGTTTTGGTGTGTTTAATTGCGGTTTTTAATTTGTTTTTCTAGTTTTTAAAGTTGCATACCCAATTTATAGGTCAGTTGTTTCTCTTTTGTTGGTGAAAGTGTTTAGAAGTATAAATTCTCCCATAAAGACTACTTTCTAAAAATTTTGGCATGTATGTTATTTCCTTGTTGTCGTCTTTAATGAAATTCTTGCTGCTCTGCTTTGTTTTTTGACCTAACAAGTCTACTAAATGAAATACTGTGCTGAGACATTGGTGCTCTATGGTGGGCAATACTCAATCAACTTACAAATACTTCTTGAGTTCTACCTGTGTATGTGCCAAACACCTGTGTTAGATATGATGAAGGGATTTTTAAAAAAAATAATGAATGACATAGTCCTTGCTTTTAAGAACTTTACAATCTAACTGGAGAGATAGAACATACCTTCATCCATTCAGAAGATATTTATTGAGTAACTAGTATGTTCAAGACACTGTGCTATGTAATGGTGTGGGACACAAAAACAAAGGGTTTCTACCCTTCCGTTCTGGTGGGAGGCAGGGAAAAGGGATAAAATATGAACACAAGTTATGGTAGCAAGAAAGCGAAGCAAGAGAGATTTAAAGTGCTGGGAGAATTCAGCAGAGAAAGAAAACATACATTCTGTTCAACAAATATTTAAATGCCTACAATGTGCTACAAAAACAGTGGATCAAATACCATGAGTTGGAAGGGATCCTTAGCGGTCATCTATTTCAACCCTCTCCTTTGACAGATGAGGAAACTAGGGATGTAAAGTGACTAGCCCAAGGTAATACAGGTAACAAATATCTGAAATGATATTTTAACCTATTCTTCTTACTCCAAAGACATTCCTCTTTCACTATGCCAATATAAAGAGTTTGCTTTGAATATCTCATTCAAGCCTCTTCTCAGACACTTAATGACTGTGACCCTGGGCAAGTCACACAAACTTTTAGAGCTCTGGGTAAGTCTCTAGCACCATAAAGTTACGGGGAAGGGTCCCACTTGTATTTCCTCTTCTGGAAGTTCCCTAGACCATTGAAAACACAGTTCTAGCTCCCTCATGTAGAACACTATGTTGGATCCAGTTCTAATGAGTTCACAACAGCTGACTGTTAAATTTTCAGTGTGAACATTTACACCTCAGAAATCAGCAAATACTATAAATTAGGGCTTGATTTCTTGTTTGGTTGATTGTTTAGGCTTAGAAAGTGATGGTTAAAACATTAAAAATGAAGATTGAACTTCAAAGTAGATTGTGCAGTTTTGGAGAGCCAGTGATTAAATATTTACCAGCACACCCCTGGCAAGGCACCATGTAAGACACATGTAGGATACCAAGATAAAAAGCTCTGCCTCCAAGGGCTTACTCTAGAATTATGGGTGGGAGGGAATAGTTTGGGGAGATATTTGCACAGATTCAAGGTCAGGTGCCATGAGGTCAAAGAAGAGACAAAATGCATTCTAGGAAAATCTGAGAAAGAGAAGAATAGAAATAAGGTGAAGTATTCCAAAGGATTAGGGCAGGGGTAGGGAACCTAGGGCCTCAAGGCCACATGTGGCCCTCTAGGTCCTCACGTGCGGTCCTTTGACTGAATCCAAACTTCACAGAACAAATCCCCTTAATAAAAGACTTGTCCCGTAAAACTTGGACTGAGTCAAAAAGCCATACATACCCAAGGACCTAGAAGGTCACATGTGGACTTGAGGCCACAAGTTCCCCATTCCTGACTTAGGGTTAGCTAAACCTTGAGGGAAGAGGATTATTTTAGGACTTAAATACTGGACAGAAATTTTTTAAAGTGAATTAACTCTTTCCTACACTTACTGTGAAATGAGGCCAAGATCTATATTCATGGGACATGAAGGTGAAAGACACTATTAAGTGAGGACTGAAGTTAAAAGTGCTGTAACATCAATTTCCTGTCCTTACATAAAACAGAGAACAACTGAACACCTGGATAGCTGTGTGGTACTAAAATAATTCAAAGAGGAAGAGATTGTGTGGGCTGGATATATTTATCAAGATCCATCTACGGCTTCCGACACTGTGCGTAATTCCTATTTGCAATGAGTGCAGTTTAATGGGACTAGACAAGTATATGTAAATTAGTTAAATATAAGGTAGCTTGGGAGAGAGGTCACGAGTAGTTGGGGAGATGAGAAAAGGTTTAGGGGAAAACAATAATGATTTCAGCTTTAGACATGCTGTGTCAGCCAGTTTGAAATGTCCACTAGGTAATTGATGATCTGAGACTGAAGTTCAGGGGAGATATTGGACATGTTTATGTAGATGTGGGAGTCACCTTCGTAGAGAGGATAAACCCTGATGATGAAACTACCAAGTCAGCATAGAGGGAGGAGAAAAGTCCTGGAGCAGAACCTCGGGAACACTCATCGTTAGGGGTTGTAAGGTAGATGATGAGCCAGCAAAGGATGCTCAGGAGCAGTCAGGTAGAGGGAGAATGAGGACAGCATAACACCACAAAAACACAGAAAAGAGAGAGTATCTAGGAAGAGAGGATGGCCAACAGTGTCAAATGTAACAGGTTAAGAAGGATCAGGTCACATAACAGACCATCAGATCTGGTCATTCAGAAATCATTGATAATTTTGAAAAAAGTTTCAATTAACAGATGAGGTTGAAAGTCAGATCGCAAAGGATTGAGGGGTGAGTCAAGAGAGTGATGGAGGCATTTAAAAATGAGGATTTAATTTCATCTCGTAAAATTTTATTTCTACCAGTAGGGTCAGAAAGTCTCTTCTAAATCAGATTTTGTTTCTCTGATAGTTTAAAACTTATATTTATGGTTCCTGATATGTAATTCTAGAAGTAGTACTCAAATGAGATCACAAACCAACCTTAGTTCTTGATGGAAATTAAACTGAGTTACTCAATCTAGTAAGCTATTTAGATGATAGCTTAATTATCTACATTTAAACATATATTTCTTTTTAGAGATAAACTCCCTCCATGAAAACTAACAATTAGCACCATCCTAGAGCAGAAAGCATTTCCCAGGAGGGAGTGGGTTCCTCCTCACTTGAAGTCTTCAAGTAAATTCTGCAGGACAATTTGCCACCTACCTTGTGAAGAAGTCTTATTTAAGTTAAGAGTTAGTCTCTAAGGTCCTTCTAGCTATGGAGATCTGTGATTTAAGGAAACAATCATTCCTATTAAAATATGCAGATCAAATTTCAAAAAGATATTACAGGCCTAAGGGGGAAAAGGATTTTGGCTTTTGTCAAACTCTAATAGGAATTTGTATATACTTATTTTCAAGATAAGTGACAAGGATACTGTACTTAGAGTTGAGATCTTAGTTTTAATCCTGATTTTTTACATTAATTATCTCACAAGAATTTGTAAGTCACTTAAAGCCCCTGGGACTTGGTAGCTTATCTTTAAAATGAAGAAATTTACCTAAGTGTTTTCAATGCTTCACAGTTCTGTGGCTTTTTAAAGAATCTGGTAAAACCGACCCGTGTTTTGTAACCCTCTAAATTAAAATCTATAGCAGATTCAATAATTTTGGGTGTTTTTGGACGGGATATACTTGTGATTTGTATCCACCAGCTCCACCAATGCAGATCAGAACTTCTGCAACTTAAATGAGTTGCCTAAATAATTGAAAAGTTTTGATCACATAATATGTATTGGAGGCAATGGCTTTTAGCCAGGCCTTCCTTAATCTCATTGACAATTATATTTTTCCACCATGCTACCATCCCTCTTGGGCATGTTGTATACATTTGAATTTCTGTAATATTAAGAATCATAAAAAACCTTACAATTTTAGGGGGTCTGAATTATTATTAAGCAGGGAAAATGACACAATCAATGCCCCATAAAGTACTGAGCATTTTTTGAGATAATTAACAGGAAAACAATGATTTCCTTTGAGATAATTACTAGATATCAAATCAATTCAAGAAGTTTTTTTTGGGTGCCTACTATGTGTTTAGGTACACTGGGGTGATTTGGGATTATTCTTTTAAAAAATAAATACATAGGTCTTGCCCTCAAGGAGCTTACAATTTTGTTGGAAAGGCAAAATACGTATAGGAAATAACAAGAGAAGAACCCGTCAGTATTTATTCAAGTGCTTGAATATGCGTTCTGGCTAAGTTCTGAGAAGACACAGATGACTATGGACTACGAGAGTCACATAAGTTGTTATGGAAAAGGTGGTTCTTCTGTTGAACTCTGGATAGGACTTTTGACATGAAGGAGGCATAGAAGAATGAATCAAGCATTTATTTAGCATTTGTGATGTGGTCAGACCTATCCTAGGTATTAATGACACAAACACAAAAATGAATGAGCTTGATTTCTGTGAGGTCAATGAAAACTGATTGCAGTACAATGCTTGTATTGGCAAATAAGCGTGATATGTAAGATGAGGGCAGGTCATAAAGGACCATGAATGCAAGACTGAGAAGTCTGGCCTTGATTCAATAGGGTGTATAGAGACATTACAGTTAAGTTTGTTAAGTAAAGGATCCTTATGCATGCTAGTGACATGATGGAACTAAATGAGATGGAAGAGAAATTGCTCAGGTTTAATAAGACCATGATTTTATAAAGGAAAGGACTGTTATTTCATAGAAACAAACATTCTTTGTGCCATTGATATTTTTAAAAATATGAAAACTATCCATGAAAAAGTACCAAGAGTTAAAATTAGTAAAAATATTCATTACACATATAGCCACTGTATCAGACTGAGTGAAATGGAAAATCAGAAATGGTCTTTACTACAGGGTGACTGCCTACCCTTTACTTTCTTCTTTAAGCAGTCCAAAAAACATGGAGCTTCATTGATCTTATCCTATTAAGAACTTTCAGGTTGTTTTTTGCTAAGTCTTGCCTAGTAACAAGTTAGAATTAGTAGTCACCTCAAAGGATACAAGAAATTAAATGTACACAGTCATTACATAAAGTTCCAGAAACACTTTATTTAAAAATGGAGCTGTAAATGCATAACAAAATAACATAGGTAATAATGTAACAAAAATAAATAAGGAGAATAATGTGTTCATACAAAATAATAACATAGTAAAAGGCCAAATGCTTATCACCGAACAAAAATGCGTAAACTCTTGAAAAAAATCTTGTGAGACAATTCTAGAGTAATATTTTTCTAAGTAACTCCTTACCTTCCACTTCCATATGGTTAAATTCAGTACCCAGACACTGAGGAAAAGAAGGAATCATGGTGATTATTTTGCTGATTTTTTTTTTTATGTGGACTGACCCTGTTTCAACAGTTTAACTATTCTTTTGAACTATTTCTATCCTTCCTTTCATTTCTTTTCTATAACCGTTTTGAGACTTCCTTTGACAGAATAGGGAATTTAGTTTTATATGAAGAATATTATATTTTTAAGATTTAAAGAAAAATATGAGATCCATTATACAACAGGTTGGTTTTTTTTACACTGCTACAAAAAAAAGGTTTTTGCATTTTTATTACCTGGTCCAACTATACAAGACTTCAGTAATCCTGTAGAGTTTTAAATGTACAGACCGAGTACTTTTCTTAAACAATTATAGTATAGAATTATTGCTGAAATATTAAAGACCATTTCATAAAAGCTCCAAAAATTGTATCTTTAACCTTTAGAGACTGATATAATCAAGGGAAAATTCAAGCCTACTACTTATATTTAAAAGAATTAATATTTCTCCAAATTATAGTGTTCTGGAAATACAAGGTCAATTAATTTTTTTTAAACATATCCAAATGTTACCTTACTGGGACAACAAAAGGAAAATGAGTTTATATAGGATATTTTCACAGACTTTCTATTCAGTGGTTTCAGCCAAAAGTCTTATGTTAGTAGTTGTCTTTCCAAGTTCTTATACAAGTAAACAGCAGAGATAGGGATCTACTATCAAGTCTACAGGGAAACATACAGAAGCTATTTATGTGCTTGGGAGTGAGACTATCAGTCAGCTAAGTTATGCCTATTGGTTCTTCAAGTCCTAAAGAAGAATTTTATACTTCATGATCATTCCAAGAGAAATTTTTAAAAACTGTCACATAGAAACTTGGTAACACCGAAGAGTCTATTTGCACCAATATACATGTTCTTCTCTTTAAAAATATACTCCACCTATCTGTTTAAACTTGTTTTTAATCATTTCAATAGCCACCTGGACTGAAATGGATGATGAAATCTTTCTACCTTCATTTTTAAAAAAAGAAGAAAAGAAAAAGTGCCACATTGAGCTTTCAGAAAGTGGAGTGAAACACTGCGGGTTAAAACAAATACAGCATTATCTATGTACATAAAAAGACTAGTAGTCCTTATGGATATTTAGACATGTCCACCTACCACTCCCAGTATATTCTTAGTGCAAACATAACAGTTAAACTCTGTAAATCTCAGGACAATTTACCTAGCAACCAAGTTATATAAATCACACAACTGCTGGAAAAGTTCAGGACACAAGAATGAAAGCACTGTAATGTCTGTCTTACTGTGAACAGTAATGTGTCATTGTACCCAAAGGTATTATATCTTAATATAAATCCTAATATTCAGAAACAAATATAACTGTTTAAGAAATCTGTACAAACTGAAGAGAAGTCCATTTCAGAGGGTAGCTTGGCATGGGAGACTTGGGGTTTCAGATCTGTTAGATGGAAGTCTGCTTGCAGGTCATATCAGGGCTTAAAAAACAAAACCAAGGTCTAAAAAAGAAAAGCTGAAGTTTTAATTCTACTTGCAAAGCACACAATAACCACCAAGGGCAAAGCTGCCTTGAACTCACTTTTCCTCCCTTCTATGGATGGCTATCTTAATGGTTCTGAAGGGATTAATGTGACAGTCCAAGCATTCCCAATAAAGAAGACAAGTGGGACCACATTGCAGTTGACCAAGCTACTTTGTTTTGCATAAATCAACATCACGACCCTTTCAATATCCCTAGGCATTCCACATTTAAGTAATTTTTAAAAAACAATAAAGAATAAGTCATTCATGTACAGCGACATCCTCCTCTTCCCCTTCTGGGTTGAATCTATTGAAATGTATACTGAAATCAGCCTCAGATTCCCCATTGTCAAATTCAGCTGAGACTGAGATGTCAGTGGGACGAAGAGCCCGAGCTTCTGGCTGGCAAAGGGGTGAGGTCTGAGCCGGGCCTTCATGGTTATTCCCAGGACTAGGCTTCTGTTTTGGCTGGGCTGGTAACACAGTACTGGGGAATCCCAAGTTGTTCAGAGCTTCCAAAGTTCCATCTGGGTCAATCATAGCGTTGATCACTGGAAAAAATTGCAGTTGAGAAAAAAAGGTTTAAATCTTACATGCCACGAAAACTAGATAATTAAAAATTATTTTCTATCATTTGGATAATCTCATTTGACCATTAGTAGTGCTCATGCTTAGTGATTTAAATTTCCTTTTATATTACAACTGCATTTAGAAAATTCTTTGGTTGTAATCCATACTATCACAATTTTAAAACAAGTTCATAAACACTTTCAACATCAGAAATAGATCTATTCTTCATTATTTCTGATGATTCATTTTCTGCATATACCACCTCCACACCTGTGTCTCCCCTAGAGTGTTCTTATGTCCAACACCACAGGACATTTCAGAAAGCACGTGAAACTTCTTTGGAACCTCTACATTGAATGCCAAGAGCACTTCCCTCCTATTAATCCTTTCTACTACACTAAGAATGACAAGTAAGTAGTGGCTGTTGCCATCCCATGAGCAAGGCTGGGAAGTGAGACATTTGTGTACCACAAAGAAATTTGTAAACTCTTATCTCCCTACATTTGAAATTGCACTTTCCTATGCCCTACTGTTCACTCGAGTCTGCACTGTAGCACATGCATCATGACATCACAAAATAAATACAGGATGCATGTATTAAGAGAAGAATTTTCTAACTTAAAAACAGGGAGAGGGATTGAACCTATGATCTCATTGATCTACTGGCTTGCCTTTTCTCTTCCTGTTACCTATCTCCCCCCACCACACAGGGAAATGTATGATAGACACTAATATAAATACTCTCTTGGACAATGTCTAGTTTGCATATTCATATCCTTGCTTTATTATTATTATTTAAAAGTGTAATAGTATGGATTACAAGCAAAGAATTTTCAAAATACAGTTGTAATATAAAATGAAATTTAAAAATAGATGTATATAGGTTACTTAATAAATAGAAAATAACAATCTGGAATGAAAATACTTTCATCTAAATTTACAAATACTCAATAATGTTTCTGTGAATGAATTGATAATATAAATCCTATGTGAAAGAATGGTATAAATTTGATTTGTTTCAAGTGCAGGCATGCTATTTTGATTTCAAAGTATTTTTAGGATTTTTATATGCAGAGCTCTACGTTCCTAATTTCTGGCTAAAAATTCAGTAAAGTTTAAAAAGTAATATCTTAACAATAAAAAAAATTCCCAATTGTCTCAAGAAAACTTCCAGTACAATCACTTTTTTTTTTCCTTAAAGGCAATTTAGAAATGTGTCTACCTTGTAATTGCTTTTCAACTCTTTTCAGCTCCTGTAAAATGGAAGAAATCTCCTGAAAAGAAAAACATTAAAATTAGCATTTCATTGACATGAAAATTGTATCAGAAATACAGATATGGATCTTATTCTTCTGGCACACTTAACATTATATGGTACCACATGGGTGTTAACAGCAAGAAGAATCATGAAAATCCAGAAAGTATGGCTGTTTTGAGAGTTTTAAATTAAAAACAAAACAAACAAAAAACCCCCCAAGCATCATGCTAAAATTTTCTTCATTTTAACAACAAGAAAGGAAGATAACTACACATTGAAGAGCACTGTGTCAAATGGAATTTTGATCAACTTTATAACAACTTCAGCCATGTGTGTTGCTAGTGTCTAAGAATATTTATAAGCAAAGTGGATAAATGGTGGTGACCTTGATATTACGATAAATCTCTGACTGTGTGTAAGAATTGTCAAGCTCTCAAAAAAGAAATTTCAATTCCATCAATCATGTAAAAGGTAATAAATACCGTCTTTTTCCTCACTGACTTCATGCTGTTCACTATATAATACTGAGAAGCCCCAAGATTTTCCTTCTCCATATCATAAAACTATCAATATTTGAACTTCAACGAGAAAACTCATGGAAAAAACCCAACCTAATAAATTTACCTCAAAACTTCTCTATCAATTCTCATAAAAAAATTTTAAATTAACAAGTAATCTCTGTCTTAGGACAATTCTAACATTTTCCCTGCAGGAAAGGGCTGGCATACCATGCTTGAAGTTTTCACAATTGGAACTTCACTTTCAGCTCGTAACTTTGTCTCTATTTCTTCCCAATTCCGATCTTTGTCTTTAAATAATATTCTAAAGTCAGGAAAAGGAAAACATTTATAGTTTAAACTCACAATATTTGTGGCATTTTCGATAATGTAAACAATCAACATTTTGGAAAATTTGTTCAATTTCATACTGAAGAAACAGACCATTATAATAATCAAGAGTAGATAATATTGCAATTTCATTAGCCAATTTCTAACAGCAATATATTCAGAATTAACTATATAAAACTTTTACAATTCAATTATGTCCTTAATTATCAATATCTTCCCAAGCACTGTATATATTGTGATTCTTGTTGGAAGTAAAACGTAAAACAAATTTAGAAAATTCTATTCATCTAAAACACTATTTTTCTGAAAATGTAAATTAATGATCATTGTGAAAATTAAACAAAATTAAATAAAACTTGCATTTATATGAATTTAATCAGTCAATAAGTATTTATTATGACCAAATAGGAGGCCATTCTAATAACCTAGGAGAGAGATGACAGGGGCCTAAACTAAAGTGATAGCTATTTGAGTAGAAAGACAGAGCTGGATCTGGATGCAGGAATAGAAATGGCAAGATATGGTAAATGACTATGTTCAGTGAGGGAAAATGACAACTCGAAGATAATACCAAGACTTTGAATGTGGGAGACTCAGTCAAAGATGGTACTTTGAGAGAAATTGGGTAAATTTGGAAAAGAGGTAGGTTTTGAAAGAAAGATGAGTTCTGTCTCTAATATGATGAGATATCACCAAGATATTCAGTGTGAAACATCTAATAAGAAATTAGTGATGTACAACTGTAGGATTTGTAGAAGCTGGGCTCCCATGTAAGTTTCTGAGGCCACTGAGAAAGGGTATGAAAGATACTTGGGGAGCACTGGCAGTGGGCATGAAATAGATGAACTAGCAAAACTGACAAGTCACACAGGTAGAAAGAGAACTATGAGAGAGTAATTTTACAAAACTCCAGAGAGCGGAATATCTAGGATGACAGTAGTCATCAGTGTCTCTTTTCATTTTTTATTGGCCCTGTCAGCTCTTGAACTTCCAGCAAAGCAATGGATGGGGCTTATTCTTTCTCTATCTAATCCAGCAACAATGGCAACTGCACGCAGACAGCAGGGAAAATGTGTTTGCCTAGGTAAGTCATAGACTAAAGCTCAAGTCTCTGCCTATTCTGTTTATTATTTATTTCCCTGAGTCCAGATCACAAATACCCATCCTGATAAACAGATATTTCCAGGCTGGGTTGCTACCCTGTGAGCTTGAAATTTTAGGAGTTCCAGAGTTGAGTGCTGACTGTCGAAAGGAAGATGATTCCTGCAGCTTTCAGGAGACTGATTTGTGAGCCCCTCAGATCTAAGGAAAATGTGAAATAGCAGTTCTATAAAATTGTCTTTGCTCACAGGAAGTTAATATTTAACACTTTGTGGAAATGCTGACCAGGTACATGTAAGCAGTTTATGTTCACCTTAGATCTGGATTATGTAAGCAACTCATTCAAGTGCCATATTTGGGGACCATCCAAGCATTCATGGCTCATCTTTCTGTCAAGAGTAATTTACTCCCATGAATAGGTGAGTTATAGGGAACAACCACCTACTGGGCAATCAGAACCTAATTCAACATCTCTGCACCTCTCTAGTAAAACAAGTCGCGCCACCACAGCTGGGAATATCTATCTTTCAGGATCATTGTCCAGTCATCTAGCTCTAAAAAAGAAGTATGAAGCAGAAGAGGATGCAAGACTTAAAATCTGGTCTCAGGCTTGCACATGTTCTTGCTGAATTGTATAGGGAACCACAATAACTGTTGCTATGATGGAGCGGGGAGAGAAATGCCTTCATCTCTGTGGGGACGTTCAGAAGAGCTCACCTTGGTACTATCTCAGTAAAGAGGCTACCTTGATAGAGACTGGAAAGTATCTCTTCTTAGTCCTTAAGGCCCACCATACAGGTAACTTTTCTTGGTTCAGTCATCATTCTTCTTTGGTATAGATCTCTCCATCCCTCCCTCTCCCTCCCCTTAGTCCTTCACAGGAATAAGGGACCAATCAAGAGCCTCTGGACATGCAAGCCATAGAGTAAGGGACCAGAGCATATATGGGAGTGGAAATGACCCAAGTATATGCCCAGCTCCAGAGGAAATGCTCTAACACAAGGCTATACACAATTTTGACAAATGGTTCTCTGGTTATATTTATTGTCATTGTATTGTTATCATGTGAACACTAGCTCTAATTGAGCAGTCTGATATGTCTAGATAAGAGCCACTAGGGAAACAGGGAGCATAAAGGTACATCTTTGGAATGTTTCTGGATTTAGTCTGTATATTATCCTAGCCACATACCTCTGTATCATAAAGAATTTGGGTATTTTGGTAATTTAGTATTTCTTAAATGTAGGTTTTCTGCTTTATAAAATGATTAAAATTCAGCCTATTTTAGAATGTGAAACAACAGAACAACTAACACATTATTTTGTCTAATTTTTGAAAACTATCTGTTATGGACATATTAAAGGGCATACTTTTGGAAGCATACAAACTATATGTAAGTAAAAGGACCACTCCACTGTTCCCCCTTTTGTATCGCTGGTTATTTTCATTTTTGTGTTAAAGCTAGTTCCAAAGAAATTTTTAAAAATTTGTATTGAGGGAAAAAATGGATCTATACTGGATTTGAAATTTTTAAAAAAGAAGAAAAATTTAAAAGTTCAGGAAAAAAGAGAAACAATAGTACTGTTGTTGACATGTTGGTTGGTTGAGGCTTCCAGAAAATGAACAAAACTTTCTACAATACTTATTAAAAATAGGCTTAACTTTGTTAAAAATAATGGGTCAAGCAAATAAGTTTAAGAATTAAATATACCACAAATCTGGAGCATAATATACTACCTGATCTTTCCAGCTGTCTTATCTATAGATTGTCTTATCTTCCGAGAGAACTGAAAGACTGATGACAATAATAGATTGTCTCCCATAACCTGAAAAATTAAAAGGAAAAAAGAGGTATTTATATTGTAATGCAGAATAATCCAATATGTTTACTCTACCCAAAATACAATGTCTAGATTCAGGGAATTAAATGATATAATATTGTATTTAAAACTGATTTTAACAAGACATGAAAGAATGCTTATTTTTTAATATCAAATTGTCATGACTATCCTTGCATTCATAATAATAATTATTCATCATCTCCACTACCTTTATATATTTTCACTACTTCTAACAGTATAAAAGTTTGCGTAAAAAAGTTACAGATGGCATATAATTCACCATTAAAGACAGGAAAACAGCAGTAGAGATGCCCGATAATTCAGAGTACACAAGAGGGTCAGAAATGATACTTAAGGGTTCAGATATATATGAAATAATAATGAAATTATATATTATACATACTAAAATAATTATAAAATAATTATTTTAAAAGCACCATATAAATGGTAGTTGTTATGATAATAATAATAATAATATAGTGAGTGCAAAGAAGTAAATATAATTTCCAAAAAATAGCAATGACATTTGCTATTTATTTGCTATTTATTCCAAAAAATAGCAATGACTTCAACTCATGACTAGAATAAATAAAGCAATATAGTATCTTTTGCTTAAAAGAGTAGATTAGAAACAAATGTAGCAGAATAGTACTATTTATCTAGAATATATGCCAACCTCTGTGGAAATGCAGGCATTTAAGATAGGAGACATGGTGTAGAACATTTGGATGATGCTTAAAGGAGGGAGAAACTTGGTATATGCTGCACATTGTTCTTCTGAATCTTTTTTCGTCACAGATCCTTTTGACAGTCTGGTAAAGACTACTGAATCTTTCTTAAAATAATATTTTTAAGTGTGTATATGTGCACATGTGCATGAGTGCATACACAACAACACATCACCATTCCATGAATGAACTAATGTATACTTTTCCTCTGTTTTGATGAGACAAAGTGGTTTGCTGAGAATTGAGACTGACACATCTGGGATACACATGGAAGTGGCAGCTACATGAGATGGTGCTGAGAGCATTTAATATATAACTGAATTCTTTGTTATGGCTTTGGTATTCTATTTCATTAATGTTCCTTTGCTTCTGAATTTATGTTATCTACCTCTGTCTTACAGATTGGTGTGACCAAAAACTAAATAGTGATTTTGAAGCCTCCAAGCCTCAGGGTTCTGGGTCACCATTTACATTGTCCTCGTTTTACAGATAAATAACTTGAGACTCAAAGAGGTTAAATGCTTTGCCCATTACCAAACTGGTAGATGCAGAGATAGGACTTAACTCAGCCTTCTTTCCCAGCTATTCTGAGTTCATGGCTCCTTTCATGATGACTTTTGAGACATAGATCCACATTTTCCCTTCATGTCAGTCTATGTTGTACTGTATTTTTTATGTAATACACCCTCCCTCAGAGCACAGGTATTACAGTCCATCAGGTACTTTACTGAGTACCTTATTCGTGGCAAATGCCTTTCTAGGCTCTCTGAGGGATAAACAAGTAGCCTAAGACATAATCCCTGACTTGTGCTACCAGCTAGATCCTGATGAGTACAAATAATAAACCCCATGAAGAGGCTGTATGCATTTGAGTTTGTACTTTTCTGAGCTTTAATTATGTAAAAAAAAAAATTGGCTCTAGCCCAGTGGTCATGCCATGTGAATTCAAATAATGTGAAGACTTCATGGGATTCATTATTTTGCACTGACTGAGAACTAGCTGTATACTATGGTTAAAGAAAAAAAAAGAACACTAACACAAGGAATAATAACAAAAATACTAAAGAACAGATACTTGCTAAATTCTGTGGTATAGACACCAAAGATCAATGGAGTTCAGAAGAGAAGGAGATAATCAATGAAGAGTGGGACAGTTAGGAAAACTTCATGGAATTTGAGTAGGGCCTGGAAATCAGATAAGTAATGCGAAAAAGGAGGATTAGAGAATTTGTCAAAGGTTTAGAGAATTAGCAAAGGCATATCATTAGCAGGAATAGCTTTGGTGTGTCCCTGGCATGACAAAAATCCAATCTAATAGCAGTTGAGAGTAAATATTTCGGAGTAGTAAGAAGTAAAGCAGGAGAAGCAGGAACATCAAATTATGGAAGATATCTTTGGCAACCAGAAAGAATGAACAAAGTTGGTGAGTATTAAACTTGGAAAAGAATTTCCTGAATGCCTGGAAAAATTCATGTTTAATATTTCTGGTCTTCACAGTATAGAAATAATAATGTAACTGCAAATATAACAAATGTAACTTTTGCAAAAGCAGAAGATATGAAAGAGGGAAGGAAGAGCAAAGGGAAAAATTATGCTCCTAAGAAAAGTTTTAAATAGTTAACACAGTGATATCAACAACAAGGAATAATATTATTATTTTCCAAGTAGATTCAAGGGGTTAAGAACTGTAATAACAGAGAATATGAATGTGAACTAGTTCAAGTACACTTGATTTGGGAACTTTCTTCAAAAATGCAAAGCAGCAAGAATACAAGACCAACTAGACTTAAAGGCATTAGGATTAGTGGGAAAGAAACAACAGAGGGATATACTAGGAGACAGTGAAGAAACTTATAAAGAAATTCTGGGTCACTACGGAGTGCAGAGTAACAAGAATGTATTTAATAATCTGAGCAAATATATAGGGTCAATAATAAAAGGTGAAGAAGAATTTAAGAGTTTTGTGATAGTGAGAATGTGGGAGAAGTTTCTGTCAGAGATGGGAAATAATGAAGCAGAGAACTCAGATCCAAGTATATTATTCCTAAGTGTAAACTACTTCCAAAAAAACACTGCATTAGAAATAAGGGCATGATAGGAGAAATTATTAAAGCAAAAATACTAAATATATATGCATCACTAATTGAATAGCTTTACAAAGGGGCTAGGGATATTAATGGTAGAGTTTAGTTAAATTTATTAACTAATGTTTTTTAAAAAACAATATTGGTTGGGGCAACATTATAGAGCATGTGTCAACATGCAGCAACATCTGATATAGAGTAAAGCTAGGAAACAGAACAGTTTAGTATCCTAGGAAACTATAAAGCAAAATATCTGTGTAGTTACAGAACTGAATGACTACTATTAATTTTAAAATTAGTTAGGAGGTAGATTAAGGGAGAGATTAGTCCTATGCAAAACAGATTCTAAGGATATACAAAAATATTTACAGCTCTTTTAAGGTGGTAAAGAATGTGAAGGTGAGGGGATGACTACAAATTGAGGAATGAACAAATTATGGTATAGAAATGTGATGGAACTCTAGTCTGTTCAACATTTATCAGAGTAATGAAAAAACATGATTCCAGAGGACTAATGATGAAACATGCTGCCCACCTCCTGATAGAAAAGGCAAAGAACTTGGAATACAATATAAGATATTTATTTTTAATATGGCCAATGTGAAAATTTGTTTTGACTATAAATGTTTGTAATGGAGGATGGGAAGTTAAGATGAAAGGGTGGATCTTGATTAAAACAAACTAAATATATTTTAAAATAAAAAAAAATTAACTAGGTGGGCTTCTGACAGAATGATAGAGTGAAAATTTTAGGCCAAAATCCAATTTTCCCTTGTTCAGTTGTTTCAGTTATGTCTGACTCTTCATGACCCCATTTGGGATTTTCTTGGCAAAGATACTGGTATGATTTGCCATTTACTTCCCCAGCTTATTTTATACATGAAGAAAGTGAGGCGAAGAAGGTTAAGTGACTTGCCCAGGGTAACACAGCTACTACATGTCTGAGGCCAGATTTGAACTCAGGAAGATGAGTCTTCCTGACACCAGGCCCAGTGCTCTATCCACTGCAGTACCTAGCTGCCCAAAATTCAAACTTCTCCCAGAAGTTTGTTCAGTTATGTCTGATTCTATCATGATCTCAAAAACAATGTTTTAAAAACCGGCTGAATGTAGTCAAAAAATAAAAATAACAATCCAATCTTCCTTTTTTTCCATCTTCAGAACCCTTAATATCACCTCCTATTCTCTTCTTGTTTTCATTCCTCTCTAACAATGAGATGGTCCTTCTCCTTGCCAAGGAAAACCCCACCATATTTGCCCTTGATCCCATCCCTTCCAGCTTTCTCCAGCTCAAGCTTCTTTTTATCCGTCAAACTCCA
The DNA here is from genome assembly GCF_028372415.1 of Notamacropus eugenii. Classification (NCBI taxonomy): domain Eukaryota; kingdom Metazoa; phylum Chordata; class Mammalia; order Diprotodontia; family Macropodidae; genus Notamacropus; species Notamacropus eugenii. Next base: position 403,913,267 of record NC_092873.1, read on the forward strand.
CCTACCAGTTCTCTTCCTACTGCTTTTTTGAGTATACCTATATATGTTTAATGCTATTTTATCATCATCACTGGGCAGCTCCCACAAAGTAAAACAAAAAACCTGAGTACTAAGAATGCTAAATGCTAACAAATCATTAGAAATAATAAAAAATTATAAATGAAAACATTTATATAGTGTTTACTATGCACCAGGTACTGTGCTAAGCACTTTATATTATTAACTCATTTGATATTCACAACAACCCTGAGAGTTAGATGCTGTTACTATCCCCATTTTAAAGATGAGAAGAGTGAGGGTCACGCAGCTAGTCTTCCTGACTCCAGGTCAGCTCTACCCATCGTACCTCCAGCTGCCAGGTAAAGTGCAGAGACTGATTTACAAGCCACTGCCACGGAGAAATCTCAGATACAGCAAACCCAGACATAAAGGTGGCAAGATCCAGAACTTCTGGGTCAAAGAAAAAAAATAGTGCCAAGTGGCTATGAAAAGCTGAGCATAACCTTAACATAATAGTCTAACACTTTATAACTTTCACTCATCTTAGCTGAGAAAACTAGGAAGAGACTTGGGAAGAAAAAGAAAACTTAAGAGAGAAAAGAACTTTAAAAGAAGTTAGATGATGAATAGGCACTTATCTTTTTAAAGAGAGAGAAGAGACTTGCTCCTGTGGAGTTCTATTATTCTTCTACGGGTCAGGACTGAACAAAAGAGCAGTTATGTGCTTGAATATCAAGAATATCAGAAATACTTAAGGGGGGGGAAGCAGACATAATATGATTTCTCATAACTGTTGTGATACAGAGAATTATTAAAATAAAAAGATGGATGGATAGAAAAAGGAAGCTCAAAAATCTCACTCTTATTTTGGTTGGGGAAGCAAAGTTTTCATTTTAAAAAATTAAATATGTAAATCAAAAGACTATATTGGCAGAAATGGAAAAGTGGCATGTCACAGAACAGAGCAGTCAAACTCAAACAGAAAAGAGGGGTCACTAAATCATACATGTATTAGGGAGAGGATCTGAATGCAGGTGTTCAGGATTGCGAAGACAACTATCTACTGCATCAGTGATGCCAAACTCAAATGGAAACAGGGATCACTAAAGCATACATAAGAATCTCTGTAGGTGACATATGACTTGTAAAACCATATGCTAAAGTTTCATAGTTGTTTATTTTGTTAAATGTTCCCAATTTCAGGCTGCCTTTGGGAGTACTGAGGGCTGTAACACTCTAATACAGAGGATAGTGAGGCAGCCTTGACACCTTTGGTATAGAGAATAGAGGCAAACTGGGAATTAGAAAATCTGAGTTCACATGATGCATAAAAATTTTAATAAAATATTAGTAAAGAAGCAACAGCATTACATTCCAAAGACTACTGAACATAAGGTTTAATTTATATTAGAAATGCAAAAATGGTTCAACATCAGGAAAACTATAAACATACCACATTAATAACAAAATATAAATGTGATTATATCAACAGATGCAGAAAGAGTTTTCTATAAAATATAACTTAAAAACACTAAAAAGTTCAAGAGAGAAGAACCTTTCCTTAATAAGATCAAACAAAAAGTCTAGTAATATTTGTATCTGGAAAACACTAAACACTTTCTTAATGAGATCCAAGACAAAGACATGATAACTTAAAAGAATCCTAGGTAGTCAAGTAAAATATTAATTGAAATAATAACTTCAACAAAGTCACAGGGAATAAAATAAATCCACATGAATCATCAGCATTTCTGTATATTACCAATAAAATCTAGCAGGAAGAGATAAAGAGAAATTCCTTTCAAAATAATTACAGACCCCAAAAGCTATTAAAGTGTGCATGCTCTTTGACCCAATGACATTGCTGCTAGTCTATACCTCAAAGAGATCATACAAAAAGGAAAAGGACCTATATACGCAGAAGTATTTATAGTTTATTTTTTGTGGTAGCAAAGAAATGAAAAGTAAAGGATATCCATCAATTGAGGAGTGACTCAACAAGCTGCAGTGTATGATCAGTGATGGAATAAGATTGTGCTGTAAGAATTACGAAAGAGGACAATTTCAGACACACCTTGGAGGACTTTTATGAACTAATGCAGAGTGAAGTAAGTGGAACCAAGAGAATAATTAATGTAATAACAATAATATTGTAAGGATCTAGAAGACTTAGCAATTCCGATCAATACAACAAATAACCACAATTCTAAATAACTTATGGTGAAGCATGCCATCTACCTTTGGAGAAAGGGCTCTGAGTACAGATCAAAGCATATGTTCTTTTCTGTCTTTTGGGGGGGGGGGGGCATAACTAATGTGGGAACTGGTTTTGCACAACTACAAATATTTTTAATGTGCTTTGTTTTTCTTGCCTTCTCAATGGGGAGGGAAAGGAGATAGAGAACTTAGAAATAAAAATTAAACTGAAAAAAAGATTTGGGTGGGCACTAAATTAAAACAAAAACAACATCAACAACAAAACACAAAATAGCTACCGAATGTAAAAAATACTTGAGTTTACTTACGAAGATACACATAGGAACTTTCTGAGTGCCACCAGACAACACTTTATGGAAAAAGAGACCTCACAGTTATCTAAATTAGCAAAACTGACCAAAAAAAAGAAAACTAACAAATTTTGGATGGGGTAGAAGCAGGTACATTAATATACTGCTGGTGGAGCTACATATCACTTGACTGGGTTATACCACTAGCAGGCCTAGGTCAAAGAGATCAAACAAAGGAGAAAAGGAAAATACAAATATGCACAAAAATATCTGAAGCTACTCTTTTTGTAGGCAAAAAACTGGAAACAAAGTAGGTGTATATCAATTGGGCAATGGCTGAAAAAGTTATGGTATGACTGTAATAGAATATTATTGTGCTGCAAGAAATGATTAAGGGAATGATTCCAAAGAAACCTGGTAAAACTTGTATTGAGTTGATGCAGAACGAAGTGAACAGACTAGGGCAATAATTTGTACCACTATTGTTACCATATTTCAAAACTGAGTAACTCTGAATGATTTAGACCAATACAGCTGACCAACCATGATTACAGAGGACCACTGATGAAGCATGGTGCTCAACTCCTGACAGAGAGATAAAGGACTAAATATGCACAAGACAAGCTTTTTGGACATGACTGATGTGGAAATTTGTTTTGCTTGACCATACATATTTGTTACAATATGTTTCTTTCCTTTCTCTTTTCAATGGGGGAAGGAGGGAGAAAGAAAAAAAATATGTCAATTCAAAAAAAATTTAAAAAGAACAGATAAAGCCAAGATGTTCATTGCTTCTAGTATTATAAAGGTAAGCTCTGTAAAGCAAAAGAAAGAAAATGAAGGAATAAACACAAGCAAAGTGGATGCAAATTACTGCTGTCTGTGGACAGCTTGATGGTCTACATAGAGAAGCCCAGAAATTCAAAGAAAATTGATAAATAATAGCTTTGGTGAAGTAGGAGAATACAATAGACCAAAATAAGGGAAAATAAAAAAAACTGGAAAGGCATTCATTAGACATTTGAGTAGGGACGTTGCAGGGAAACAATATCTCCCCAACTTCATGTCAATTCCAGGCAAGAATAGATTGTCAACTTGTGTTCAGTCAGGCTTAAAGTCTGCCAAGTATTGGTGGGGAAACTGAGTCAGGAGACTCCTACCTCAGCCCAGGCTGAACAGTCGCTCTCCCATCCTTCCCATGAGTTCACCTTTTGCAGTTCATAGCAGCATCTCACAGGCTGACTGTGGACTGGAGGCTCAGACCACCTTTCTTGCTATTCATATCTGGAGTTAGACTCAGAACAGTCACTTAATAGTCCCATAGTATCTAAAAATAGCAAGTTCCAATAACCAGGTTTCAAATATGATTATAATTTCACTTTGGCTAAGGAACATCTTTTGAGGCAAGTCTTAAGTGGCTTACATGCCTTTCTATACATGTTCCAGTTCCTGATTAAATAGCAATCATAAAAATCAAATTTACCATTAAAACCTTAACTTTTCCATCAATGCCAAATTTTACTCAAGGTTACCTCCCTCTAGGAAATTTAGACTAAAATTCTTTTCCCCTAATCTAAAGATGTCATTGATTTATTCTCAGTAATTCAGTCAATTGTTTTAATACTAATTGCTTTTACCTAACTTTGTAACATGTCCAATTTTTCTCCTTATCACTCCCCTCCCCCCACTTCTTAATCCTTTAGTCATTCGATTGGCAAAACACTAAATCTGTAAATTAATTTACAGCCATGTTATTTTATTATATTGGTACTACTCAAATATTATCACCCTGGACTTTTCCCTTTATGCCTGGGATCTCCCTAGAATGAGGCAACCATTCTATTGTGAGTCCTCCTCACCCTGAAATATCCTTCCTCCATGCCCAGTCATCTTCTCCTATTGATGAATTCCTACCCAGGCCTCCATTTTGAGAAGAAGCTCAGGCGGACTAAACTTCACTCCTTTCTTGGCTCTGGCTCTCACCTTCTGGACTTTGACATCATCTCCATCCCTTCCCTCCCCTGCTACTCCCTCCCTTCCTCTACCTCCCATTTCATTTCCCTTTTATGTTCTGTGCCCCCTCCCCCCCCCCCCACTAAGACTAAAAGCTCCATGAGGGCAAAAACTATCTTTTTTATATGTATCTGTATCTGCAGCACACAACACAGTGGCAATGCTTAATAATGCCTTTACAAAGTCAACAAGTAACATCATTTCATGGAACATCTGCATTGGATACTGTGGGCAAATAAGAAGTATTTACAAAAGGAACACCACGAAAAACAATTACAGATCCTGTGCCAACACCTGACTAAGAGGATAATGAAGTAGAGAAATTCCATGAAGAACTCAGTATGATCTTCCATATTTAATCACTTATACTTTTACCCAAAGTGCTTACAATTCAAAGGTTAATAGGGACAGAGATCTAAAAAACATCTTGGAAAGTAGTTCAGTAATAAAGAAGGAGAAAGATGAAATGTTTGATTTATATGGAAGTCTCATGCCCATATATATATGCATATACGTGTGTGTGTGTATGTATGTAGCATAATTTTTTATGTGAAAAATTAGTCAGGAGGTATTATACAGAATGCAAAATAACAAAAATTAAATCAATTGTATTGTCAGGTAGAAAATGAATTGTTATTGAACTCATTCCTAAACAGCTGTCTGTGTACAGTCAAAACACGAATTCATTCAAGAAAAGATCAGAATTAACAAAACCAAAAGTGTAAAATAAAAAAATTAGGAAAAAAATCATGTGCAATAAAAACGATTCCAGTTTGACCTATTTAAACAAGCTACTAGAAGACACAGAACCAAGAAGGTGAAGTGGTTAAAAACCAGTCCAGCGGGGTTTCCCTCCACAAAACTAAGCCAAGCAGATCTACAAAATGGACTAGAGCAAATCCTGATGGGGAAATCCAGAAAAAGTTAGAATCTCCATCTAGCCTAAGCTGGTACGTGGGGTAGAGGGAGGTCTATGAACACTGGCCAGGAGCACAGCACATGAAGAGTAGCATAGGGAGAGGCTGTACACAAGGGCAACAGTTGTCTCCAGATCTGTCCTGGGGCACCACCAGATCCATGTCAAGACAGGAGACAATTGGCAGCTTTGTTGTCTCATCACTCACTACTTCTGGCCACAGACAGAGGATGGACCGATAAGGTGACTTGTGCACAGAGGCAGAGTTCCCTGGTAGAGAGGACACAGGCACCATACTGGTACACTCAGAAAGAACGAAGCTCTAATGCTAGGAGCAGCTGTGTGGCTGAGATCCCAGGAGTAAAGCAGGTACTCATTTCTGGCATCTGAGTCCACAAAGGAATAACAAAGGGGACCAAAGGGCAGTCTATGAATCTGACACTCTGAGCCAACAGCTTTCTAGCTGGCTGAGTCCAGCAGTAGTTTACTGCTGGTCAAACCTGAACTCAGGGCAGGAACTTGCTAAGAGACAGCAATCAAATCTGGCTCTTGATTAGATCAGGTTGGGAGTACTGAGACTTTGCAAGTACGCAGCCTATCCCTGAGATGCTGCAAGAACACAACAGTCAATACCTCAAGAAAGCAGCATCAGAATCAGTCCAGACCTTCCCTCCAAAATGGTACATAACCCAGCCTAAACATCAAGTTGGGAGTGAGTAGTCTAGAAGAATGAGCAATCAAAATGAATCCTACCATAAACCCAGAGAAAGAAAATAATTCCAAAATATTCATAAACAAAGTGCCAGAGTAAAACGTAGTTTGGTCAAAAATTCAACTTGAATTTCTAGAAGAGATGAAGCCAAGAGTTAAAAAGCAATTTTGCAAATGAAATGGAAGCACTGGAAAAAAAAATGAGAGCTATGAAAGAAAAAAACTGGAAAATAGTAGCACATGAAAGACGTCACTGTGAATCACCTGACCTGGACTCTCTGCTCTCATCACAGTCACAAATACATTTGGGAAGAATATATCTCCCTATTATATGTGCTGCTTGATATTTGTTATTTGAGTGTCATTGAATAGGATTATTTCTATTGTCAGATCCTCCAAGGAATTCTGAATTATCTTGATGTATGTAATGAAGACATCTTTTTGTAAAAGAGCCTATAAAAGTGTCATTTTGTTCTGACCAACAGTCTCAGACCTTATTATCCCAAACAATCTCATTTCTCTAAAATGTTTTTTGAGAATATTTTTACACACATCCAAGGTGTCCTTGATGAAAAGATGAGAAATGAAGAATAATAGCATGGTAGAAAGTACAATGGCTTTGGAGTCAAAGAACCTGGGCTCAAATCTTATTTATGCTACTTACTATCTGTGTAACCTTGGGCAAAGCGCTCAACCTTTCTGGGCCTTAATTTCTTCATCTGTAAAATAAGAGGGATGGACTAGATGATTTCTAAGGTCCTTTCTAGTTCTAAATCTATGATTCTATGATACTCTATGGCAAACCAAATAGTTATAGTTATAAAACAAACTGAAAAGGACAGAGAATATAAGACCCACTATGCTTACTGCTTATTGTTATGTTTATTATTATTTTAAAAAGCATTGATTTGGCAAAATAAAATACCATCAACAGCTCTTCTCTATCAAGATGATGTATACATATTAAAATCACATAAGATTCCTTAAAAGATATGACAACATACAGAACTTTAACCAATGATTCTGGTTACTCATACCAAATAAAAGATCTAAGGACACATATGCTTGCTAAAGGTATCAATCCCACAGTCCAGACCAAAGAGGGATTTTCCATTGTTGTGTGGATTCTGAAGATGTTCCTGTTTGTCAGTGTCACTGCTGACTGCATCAACCCTTCTGCAAAACCTCATAAATGGCACCCATAATTACTCAAAAAATTTTGCTGACCTATACAAGGAAAATCTTAAGTCCATAGAGAATTCTAATTGCTCAGAGACATTTAACTGGATGGAAAGCCCAAAGAGCAATTTGTCAGCACAATATGTGTGTGTATGCATGTGTGTGCATATGTATGCATGCATATATGTATGTGTGTATGCATATATATGTACATATACACACACATACACATATACATACATATGAAAGAAAGAGAAACAAAGAGCCATGTTTGAATTAAACTGGAAGAAGAAAATAGGCTAGACTGCTGTTGAGAAAATGTTCAGTGCTTTGAATGCCACCAAACTTCTCTGTGAAACAAATGACCATCTCTGTACCAGCAATATTTTTCCAGTGTTGCTATATGGCTATGAGCTATGGAATACTACATATTCTAAAGAGCTGATCAACGAAAAGATAACAGGGAAGCACATGGTTAGCCTGAGAAAACTACAAAAAATTTCAAGCATGGAATCATATGAAAGAGGTAAAAGAGTTGTTGTCAGAGAAATGTAGACTGGAAAAAAATGTAAGTCCGTCATATGGTGAGAAAAGGAGTAATCAATCAATATACCCTTAAAATAGTGTCCATTCAATATTGGAAGAATGAGAGGAAGGCCCAAAACATTGCATCACCCTCAGTGGTAGATATATGGAAGGATATAGACAAGAATCATACAACATGGGCAGGTATGGATGGGCTGTGATCTATACCACCAAAGGAAATGGTTGATTAGATCTCGTTATAAATTCTCTTTAGGTTATCCTTCTTTTTAAGCAACTGTTTTTCTAGACCGACATACTCACTTCATCTCTGCTCCACGTTCTCCGCCTTGTAATTGTTAAGTGTTCTGGATTCTCTGTTGGTTGAGGCCTGGAATCACTAGGTCTATTGTTCCCTTCTGGTGGTTTAGAATGAACTAATGGAGGGATTTTTCGGAAGTTGAGACTTTCATCAAACACACGATCAACTAACTAAAAGGACAGAGAAAAGGATAGCTGTGAGGAAAATATAATTTTTAGTTAATTAATTGGTAGTAATACTATGATTTTTATGATTAGATTGATTTTTTCTTAATAATAGAAATATGAGATCTCCAATAATCCCATTATTCTGTTTTATGGGTACTTTAACATGCATTTACTTTTACATGACAGAATTACACAGCTCTTTACAGAATATATGGATTCTGATTTGAAATATCCAAAACACATGTACACATATATGTGTGTATCTCTCTGTAGAGGTATTTATATTTATACAAATACATACATATGTATAGAAAGAGCAATACATATATATATGCATTATATATATATATATATATATATATATATATAAAATGTTATCCTCCCATGGATATGATTACCCCCATGTGGAAAACAGATGATAGATAAAATAAAGGTTGATTATATACATAGACAATGAGTTAATTTTACTCACATTGCTTTACCAGCGTAAAATAAGTTTATTTCTTTTTTCTCCCCCAAATGGTGCTGCCAATTCTCTTCATAAGATATATTAAATTGCAAGTTCCAATTGACAAAAGGAAAATTAAAGAATAATCTACAAAACAGGTATTTTAATCTTTACTAGTAAGACCTATAATTTTACAGAAAAAAATATACCTAGCTAAAATGAGATACTGCCATCTACAGTATGAATTATATACACAAACTACATAGTAACTCAGATTTTGACAGAAAACAAAATCTTAAAAAGGTCTTATTATATGGAATGTGAATAGTTTTACTGGGACTCAGAAAATATATATTTATGTTATTAGGTTAAATTTAGTTATACACTTAAGAAAATAATATTTGCTCATTTACAATGCACCAGAAAAAATTGTGTATGTCTTGCCACCAAGAATAGCCTTTATTTTCTACAAAAATTATAATTTAATCTCAATACATTATTACAGGAGACTAATATGGTAACAAAACAATGCAAAAATGAAACAAACATTATTTGCCATATAGTTAGGGACGAGACAACAACAACAACAAAAAATCAACACTAAAAACCAGACGATAAAAAGTAGCATAAAAAGGCAATAGGAGAAAAAATAGCCGTCTTTTATTTACTGGATTTAAATCTGTCAAAATTGTTAGCCATTTTAAACTATAATTTAGCAAAGCATTTCATACAGCTGAGGAAGTGGAACAACATAAATTATGGTCCGAGGCAAATCTAAATTCAGTTACTTGAACCTGCAAACTTAGAAAACTAGTATTTATTTTGGTTTCCTTTCTTTTTTTAGTATTAACAATGAGGTATTTTTTGATTATCTCTTTATAACATACTTTCTTATCTATAGGCTATGTATAGAGGTCAACTTTTTGCTTTTAAAAAATCTCAACTTCAAATATTTTCAGATGCATCCATTATCAGATGCTTTTTTATGTTCACTTTTAAATGAATCATGGACAAGTAACTAATGGTTAATGAACAAGATGCATGTTCTAAGAGATAATACCTTCTAAGGTTTTAGAGTCATCATGGATCCGACATCAGCCTTCACTAGTTGTGTTAAGAAATGTAAAAGGAATATGTTAAGGCAAAGGAGGAAAATGCAGAGGTTCATGCACACGAAGAGGGAAGGCATAGCTGAAACAAACTCTGCAAAAAGCTAAAAGCAAAAGAAATCAAGAAAAGGAAGAACCTTATGCATCTCTCCATGAAGATCTCCTACCTCTTCTCTAGTGTCTATGGCAGAACCAGGGGTGGTGGCGGCAGTGCTTACTGTGGTACTAGGGGCAGTGCCCGATGAAGTTACGGAGTCGATCTCTCCTGCTACATCATTGATTTCTCGAGCAATGAGGGCCAGATCTTGGCTGATCCTAGTAATGATTTCAAAAAAGCAGTTTAATCTTTTTAAAAAGATCAAAAAGTAGACTAATTCATAGAAAAAAAATTACATAAGAGAAACCAAATTAAGTAAGTTTCTAGGCCAAAACCTTAGGTTCTCTGGAAAAATTAAGCATTTTGTTACAAAGTCTTAACTTAAGTCATGAATTTAACAGTTTCTAAAAACAGAATTCAAATTTTTCTACAAGATATCCCATTGAAAATATATTTTAAGTCCCCAGAAGTAATGATAATCAACTGATTTTGTAATTTAGAAGGCCTAAAATATTCCACTCTACTAATAGTTCTCAAAAACGCATTCATATTTTAAAAGTTGGATATAGATCAGATGAATTTTAATAATCATATATAATTAGTGATAGATTAAAGTCATTTTTCCATGAAGAAAAATAAGTTATCTATAGCGTTTTTAGAAAGAATAGAGGTATAAACTCTTTCATACATTCCAGGTTTTTTCAGAGAAGTTAACTGGAACCTAAAGACACTGTACTAAACTGACTATAAATCTTGACAGTTAATAATACCGTGGAATTAGAAAAGAGAAGCTCCAAAGACAATAAAGCAAATATCAATCTAGGAAATTTACTGTAATATGAATCATGACAGGTAAGAGTTTCTTTACCAAGTGATAAATGGATGCTTTTTCATTCTCATATTCTGTTTATTTAGTTTAGATGAATATGCCATGTAAATGTTAGGTATTCAAATGCTCATTAAATTAAACTAAACTAAAATAATGGAAAATTCTATGACTAAAATAATATATAACAAAATAATTTTTTTTAAATTGTCAAGTGATTTAAGTGTAAAAATTACATTCTAATTTCAAGCATCAAGAAAATTTTGCTATTATAACTATATACTTTATGCATTATTTCACCTAAAACTTGGTAAACCGATGAAGAATAATGTATATGTGGTGCTCCCACTTTTACATCAACACTGACTTACTTTTTAAATCTCACAAAATATGGCTTCTGGTCCTACTAAATGACTGAGAACTTTCTCCTGAGGGTTACCTATACCTTTCTAATTGCCTCAACTAATGACTAATTATCATTCTCCTGGACCTTTATCTAGGAACTAATTTCAGTTCTTCATCCTCCGTCTCTTCTTCACTGGCTTGCACAACACCATGTTCTTATTGTTTCTCCTCCACCTCTTTCTGATGCTTAAATATGAGCCTTTCCTAAGATTCTTTTATCAGTTTTTGCTTCTTCTTGCCTCTCTGGACATTCCAGATAAATGATGTTCCCAGAAAAAGTCCAGACACTTGTAAGAGAATGATACCTCAACCATGTGCTCAACAGAACAATGAACATGTGACCAAAAGAACAATTTCCATAAGACAACAGAGTACTAGTCAACATATTGTATGTCAAGCAGAAGCTACATGTCACGTGAAGCCAGAAGGGAGTGGATCAGGCCTAATGGAAACAGCACTATAACATTACCAGAAAACATCAGTGGCTCTGTAGCTGCCTCTAGACACATGTTCCCTAGCCACATATGATGTAGATGTCTGTGCCTGCCCACCTGTGCTCCCTAGGAATGGTTACTCTTCCCTTCAATGGTTTCAGTATTTGTGGTGGAGTGTCCTCTAGGTTTATGGGAAAGCTGGGTTTATTCGTACCTTTGTTACTATATAATAATGAATTTAAAAATCTCTACTTTAACCTACTTTTGTCCTCTAGATGACCAGTAAAAGTTAATACATTAGTGGGTATCATATGGTAAAGATGAAGATCTATAGAGTACCTTAAAACTGAAGCAACTTTTCTGGGGCTACTATGTGTTACATATACAAAGAAAAGTTTTATTTCTTTCTATTGTTGCCTAGACCATGTCATATATAATAAAACAGGGGTTCTTAGCCTTTTTTGTGTCATGGGTCTCTTATAGTCTGGTATATGATATAAAACGCACAGGATTGCAAAGAAAATTAATTATATTGAAATATGGTTATCAAAATATTTTTTAAAAGTTCAGACTCCAGGTTACTAATCCCTGTAACACATATTTAATAGCCATTAATGATTTTTAAAAAGCTACTAACACTCAAACATACTTCAATTTCATATGAAAAAGTCATGAATTTATAGACAATGTAAATTACGAAAGTAATTTGGAACTGGATAAATATTGATGCCATATTAGTTTCCTATTTTAATAAGTTCCATTAGCTTATTTATTATATTCTTGTCCTTCCAATTTCCTGAAGTAAAACAACTAAGCAGATAAAAGCAAATCTCCATGAGATCACAACAGGTAAGCATCAGTTTATCTAAAAGCTTATTTTCCCCTTAAAGCTTCCTATGCAGAATTTTGTAAAACAATTCTTATGACTCTAATGCTTATGAAGGAAATATAAATTAAAATGTAAAAACTAAAGATATAGGAGGGGCTGCCGGAAAACAGGCACACTAAATGCACTGTTGAGTGATTAGGCATTGCGAACTGAATTGTTTAGCAATTCTGGGAAGTAATTTGGAACTATGGCCAAAAAGTTACTAACTTGTGCATAACCTTTGATTAGTAATATCACTATGAAGTTCATATCTCAGACATCAAAGGAGGAAGGAAAAAATATCCGTAAGTACATAAATATTTACAGCAGCTCTTTTTGTGATAGCAAATAACTGGAAATGAAGCGGATGCCCATCAATTGAAGAATGAATTATATCATATGAATGCAATGGAATATTACTACACTATCAGAAATTATGAAGGGGGCACTTTCAGATAAGCCTGTTAAGATTTTTAAAAACTGATGAAGATGGAAGTAAGCAGAACCAGGAGAACAATCTGTACAACAGCAACACTGGAAGATCAACAACTCTGAAAGACTAAAGAGATGTGATCAACATAATGAGCAACCACTACTTCATAGGACCCATAATCAAACATGCCCCTGAGAGAAAAGAAATAAACTCAGGATACAGGCAGACATAATTTTTGGATATAGCCAATATGAGAATTTGTTTTGCTTGACCATGCATTCTTGTCACAGGGTTTTTTCTTTCCCAAAGTAGGGGAAGAGGAGGGAATAAGGTGGCAGAAGGGAAAGAAAAAAGATTTTTGTTAATTAAAAATGTTTAATTTAATTTAATATTAAGGATACAAGCAATACAGAAAACTAATTACAATTTTTTTCCATTAACTATTGTCTCTAAAAAAGAATTCCTAAAGTATACAAAGTAAATGGTCGATTATAAATATATACTTGCATTCATTTAGACTGTAATGTACATAAATGACCTAATTTAACATTAATACTCCTAGTTTAAAGTTGTCACTTGAAGATATTTTTCATTAATTAATAAAAGTGATGATGACAGGAACTAACATTTATACAGTACTTACTATTTGTTAAGCTTTGTGCTAAGCATTTTACAGTTATGTCATCTGATTATCACAGCAGCCCTGGGAGGTGAGCGCCATTATTAATCCTCATTTTACAAATGAGAAAAAAGAGGTAGACTTAAGTAACTTTCTCAGGGTCATACAGCTAGTAAATATATGGGAGTAGATTTGAACTAAAGTATTCTTGATTCAAGGTCTGGCATACTATCCTTTGTGCTACCTAGTGGAACCCTAAAATTCATTTTAAAAATATGTAATTCTTTAAAATCAGGGTGACTATTGAAATTATCACAATTCTATAATGTAGAAGTGATCTTTTAAATGATACAATATAAAAGCATATATTTACTCATCTGTTTGCTAAATATATACAAAAATTAAAATTATGTTTTCCTAGTATTTTGAAATTAGTAAAAATAGATTCCACTTTTTTGCATTTATTATAAAATATTTCTGAGGGTAATTTTTTTTCTATGCAAGAAGATATTTTAGCTTTTGATAAACCTGGCGGTTAGGGCAGACATTAGTCTATGACCTTCGCTATGCCCAAATAAAACCCAAATTAATCACTGTAGGCCGATTACAAAGTAACACAAATCAGTTTAAGCAGCTATTAATTTTAAGTTTTTAAATTACACATTCTCTTCATTGGAAAGTTTGGGAAGATAATGTGGCTTAACTTAGTTGCAAAAGGAGCAAGGAGCAACATTTTAGTTAGTTGAAAAAAGATAACAAAACATGTTTTTCTATCTTAATAGTGAGCTTCCTCAAACTTTATTAGATGAATAGTTTTCAAGAATAAATTTTAAAGTTCAAATTTTAAAAATATCTCAGGACAATACATATTTCAAAAATCTCAAGTTTAGAACAGCCACTTGTCTTTTAAAAGGATTTTAGGTGGATAATAGTTGGTATATGGATACCTAACACCATTTTTTGAAAATAAATGAGATAACATTTGGGAAATGTTTTCCTGATCCCTACAAGGGATTGAAAGTGCTCCTCTTTCCAAAAATTTTCCTAGAGTACTCTATCAGGATTTCTTCTATGACCTCATCATTTTTTCTATGACCGTGTATCATATTTACTGTGTACATGTCAAATCCCAACCTCTCTTGATGGATTCAAATTATGAAGGGACTGTGTAATTTTTTTTATCTTTGTATCTCTGGCATTTTGCACAGTAATGTGCATATCAGGCACTTAATATCTGCTGAATTTCAGTTGAAAAGGATGGTTTTAAGTAAATTATTATTATTATTAATTCTTATCTTAACTTTGTCTCCTCAACTTAATTATGAGCTCCATGAGGGCAAAGACTTGCTTATATCTTCTTACAAATCCCTCAGTGGTCTTGGATTTGATTCCTTGAAAAACTCTAGTACATATTATTAGAAGGATGGATTGTAAAAATTTATAAAAGGTTGTAGTGAACCACCAGGAAGTTAAGATAAATTTATATCAGATCAACTTAATTTCCTATTTTTGGAAGGATTACTCTGTCAGGGAAATGACACAGACATAATGCACTAGTATGTAATATATTAATTCAAGTGAAAGGATAGTAATTTTTCATAATAAATAATTTTACTTCTGGTTTCACCACTAACACATTATGTGAATCTTAACAATTTAGATCTTAATTTTCTCAGTTATAAAATTATAATATTGTACTCACTGATCTCTCAGACATCCATTTTGTACTATAGTTCCCTGACACTAAGATTAATTATTTTTTCCTTCAATTGAATCATTTATCTGACTTGCCTCTAACTATTATTGCCTGTTAAAGGGCACATAATACCCATAGCCTGTTAATCTTCTGTTAAGTCTAGATGTTTTTCTGCCAACCAATGGTCTTCCTAAACTGTGGACCTCAGAATGCAACACATTAGTCCACTGTATCTGACCAAGTAGGACAACAGCAAGACTATTATATTCTAAGTCTTGGACCCTATGCCTAAGACCAAAGAGAGGAAAATATTTAAAACTTGCTTTTGGAGCAATGTTCAACTGTTAAGACCACTAAAACCCCTAGATCTTTTTCAGAAAAGAATTATCTAATTATATCTCCCAAATCTTGTGCCTGTGAATTTGAAGTCTAAAAGCAAGTGTAAGATTTTATGTTATATTTATCTCTATTAAATTTCATCTTATTAGATTTTTGCCCAATGTTCTAAACTATCAAGAACTTTTTGTAATCTGATGGTCACCTAATACTTTAAGTATCTCTCCTAGTTCTGTGTTGTTTGTAAGAACATCTATACCTTTATCTAACTCACTGATAAAAATGTTAACTAGCATAGAGGAACAAGAACAGATGCCTGGAACATTTCTACTTGTGATCTTTCATGATTAACACCTCTAAGGGTTCCTCTTTGGGTCTGGCTATATCATTCTATACACTGGGAAATACAAAATAAATATTTTTAAATAATTGAATCTACCCAAACATGTCATGGTCTACCTATTCATTTGCTAAGTTTATCACTAGATGGGCTGAACCAAAGACTAGATTTCTATCATCTTGTCAGGCATACTGCAGAAGGTATTCCTGCACTGGAAAGGACATTGTACCAGATAACTTATAAGGTCATTACCAACTCTAAGATTTTATATTAAATGATCCTTGTCCTTTTCCCTGCATTGCAAGAATCTATGGATGAATGTACTATTATTTCCAAAGAGAAACAAAATGTGAATCTAGAAACCTTAAAAGTAAAAGTAATTTTAACATAGCCTAAGGTATTCAGGTCACATTGAAAATCAATACATATTTTACTGAAAGATTTAAGACCTTTAACACCTTGTAAAACTTAATACTGTAAAACTTATTACAATTCTGCTTGAGTGTTGTTTCCTTTCTTAAATACTTAAACTATCATAAAATCCATGAATTAAACATTATACTTGGAAAACACTACAACTTGTTATGCTATTGATATCAGTTTTCTCTTTACTTAGATGTTTTAAAAATTTATAATAAACTGATCAAACTTTTTACTGGTCAAAATCAGTACATTTTGATGAGGTTAATGAAGGTGAAAGATTGGACTCGTAGATACTGAATTCCTACCATTATTTCTGAAAATTCATCAGGCTCAAAATAGATTATCCTACATAGAATGATAATGCATAGCTACTTCTATACTTTCTTATATGTTAAGTAGTCACTGACTTAAGCATGTTTTTATTATTCTTATTAATGTTCCCCAATGCATTTTGGGGGCATTTCACTAACCATCATCAGAACAAATATCAGGAATGGTTGGAAAGTCATATTGATTAATTCAATCATTTATTAATAACCCCAGTTAAAAAAAAGCTGGATGGGGAATAAAATTATCAACAAAACTACATTCTCTGGTGAATGTAAATTCTTTCTATACCACAGTGTTCCTGTCATTTGTTTCAAGTTATAAAGATAAGATTTAAAATTTTAACTTTTGAAGGTGTTTCATTCCAACCTGGCTATTTCTTCTCGGTGAGCAGTCCAATCTCGAATGTAGTCTTCCTGCTCTTTTATTCGATGCTTGAATGAAGAGCTAGTGTGCGTAGCTGCGCCAGTGCTCGGCATTCGAGGCGTTTTCAGGGCTGGAGAAGTACGCAGACGGGTATGTTTAGGGGAATTACGGTTTGATCCAAATTCATCTTCTGAGGTGGAAGCATAATCAGTAGGAAAGCGCCTCCATCTTGAATTTACTAAATTTGTTCAATCATTAAAAAAGAATTATTATGTTATCATTTAAATAAAATTACATAGTCATGACAAAAATACCTTGACAGAAAACACAATACAACTATTCAGTAATAATTATCCACATACCGCACAATAACCATTTGTCTACTACCCCTTAAAGATAAAGAAATTTTACTGTTGTGAGTGAAAAACAATCAATAACAATTAAAAGACAGGGTTTTTGGAGGGTGGTGAATAGACATTCAGATGAAAAATTCCACTGACAATGAATAAGCAAGCTCTACTTGATAAAATTTATTTAGGTAGTCAGGCTGTATGATTTGATTATAACATAGTTTTTCTCATTTGAATTAAAATATGGATATAAAAGATGATGACAAAAAAGAGATGGGGAAAAGATTTCCACATGCTACAAGGAATTCAAACATGAAGATGGTAATAATAACCCTCTTTTCCCAACATACAAATGTGCATAATTCTGGCAGT
Organism: Notamacropus eugenii; assembly: GCF_028372415.1. Lineage (NCBI taxonomy): Eukaryota > Metazoa > Chordata > Mammalia > Diprotodontia > Macropodidae > Notamacropus > Notamacropus eugenii. The sequence goes on from NC_092873.1 coordinate 403,931,053, forward strand.
GGAAATTATGCAACTATGGCAGAAAAAACATTACCTCCATCAATCAACCTCCTGTAATGCTAAGGTTGGAATAAATCTTTTAATAGGGTAAATAATTGAACAATTAATAGTAAAAAGATTTTTGGTTCAAATCTGCTGTTTTGACATTGAAATCATGGTGAAAATAAAACCTACAAAGAACAGAACTCGGGTACAAGGTGTTCACACAATCATTGACTTTTAAGACACAAGATACTGTGGATGGGTCAGAGTAAAACAAAGTGGTAATCACTTTTTTACTTTTGAGGTTAGTGACACACTTGGAAAAATAGTATTGCTAAAGCACCTGAAAAACCAGAATCCCAGTTAACATAAAAACATATTATTCCTATTAATATGAGAAACAAACTTAGTAGTTAATGAAGAGATGAAGAACAGAGAAGGTTGTTAACATCTGCTGACGTAGCATCTCCTTTTCTCAGATTACGCAGTTACTATATAAGGAACCTAAAATAGAGGGGCTTAAATTAAATGATCTCTAAGGTGTCTTCCAACTCTAAGTTCTATGATCTTACTTACACAGTAGTAAGGGCTGGTAGCATAATCTACCTGAAATAAATTCTGATTGTCCTATTACTAGTAGAGCCTTGCATTTTAGTTTTTGCATTTGGGTCTATTAGCCCTAATTTTGGAATTCCACTAGTTCTTCCCCTTCTCCAACGTTAACTGTTTTCTTTTAGTGGGGAAGTGAGGGGTGTGCTGGGGGCTGTGTTTGAGGGTGGTATGATCTTCAGATCTTATTCTTATCTGAGTTCTCTGAAGAAATATATACCTAAATTCAGTGACATGCCATAAAAATCCACTAATTTGAGCTAATTTACTTTCTCTTTTCTTCTAACTACTTAAGTTCAAAGTCGAGTCACTTTTTGCCAGGACTATAAACAACAGTCACATACTAGACATGTCTCTTGCCTACTCCCTCTCAACTCATCCTTCATACTTCTTCTTAAGTAAATTCCAGGTCACATTGCTGTGATCAAGCCACTTCTCCATTTAAAAGCCTTCAGTTGTTTTGTACTGCCTATCAAATAAAGTATAAATGACTATTTCTGGCATTCAAGGACTGCCACCTTTTCTAAAACTATTCCCTTTCACATGCTCTATGTTCTACCCAAACTAGGATTCCCTTTGTCCCTATTCTTTCTCATCTTTGTGCATGCTATCCTCTATATGCATAAGGAAGGAACTCTATTTCACTTCCTTCTCCTGAAGACCCCTTCTTCCTTAAAGACTCAACTCAAGTATCATCTTTTCAATTAAGATTTCCTGTATTCCTCTAGGTCAGTGTTTACTCAACATGAGGTCAATGTACCCCAAAAGCATCTGTGGATAGATCATTGGGGATCCATTACGAACCTGGGTGGGGAAAAAAAGTTGTATTTCAATATAATTGGTTTCCTTTGCTAGCACATGTATTTTATTTGGTGAACTTAAAACATTCTGAAGAGTCCATAGGTTTCATTAGACTGCCAAAGGGACCCACAACATACACACCCACATATTAGGAATCCTTACTCTGGATAAATAATTGCTGTCATATTTCTCAATCACTTTCCCTGGATCTCTTCTGTACTTAAGATAATCTTTTATTATTTGTTTATACTTCTTTCCTCTTTAAGTGTAAGTTACAGTATACTATAATACTACTGTAGAACTTTATTACAAAAATGGCATAGTTAATAGTGGTGGGATTGGAGTCAGGAAGATCTTGATTCATCTTACTTCATCCACTAGTTATACGATCCTAGGCAAGTCATTTAGCCTCTGCAAGACTTGGCCAACTCCTTATGATTTCTCTACTATGTCACAGATGGGTTGCAGTTTACAAACTTGTGGAGAGATTTCTCATACTGGGAGTTCCTGAAACTTCCATGTTCATAAGTCTAGACCTGGAAAGTCATCTAGAGGAAAGTGAGACCCAGAACATTAAGCTATTTGTCCAAAGCTACACAAGCAGTATCAGAGTGAGAATCCAGGTCCTCTGACTCCAGTCAAGTTTCCTTCCACTGTACCATACTGTCTTTCCTCAGGCCCTTCATGTATTCTTTGAATATGTAGCCTTGAAATCTAATCCTTATTCTTGAGATTTGATGGAGGAAAAAGAAACCAAAAGGAAAAATACTGATAAATACATATTAAAAGGGGGTCATTATTATATGGAATATAACAAATTAAGATAGATTATCCTGAGAAAGATTTTTTAGAAGCTTATGTTAAGGATGTAACTTACTAAGAAAGAACATGAAACAGATGCTATCAGTTTTCAAAAATTGAAATGAGAGAACAAATAATTAAATTTAAAATAACAGGATAATTTTTAAAGAAATTACTAAATAACTAATATAATACTACATGCCATTTATCATACATGAAAAAAAGACAGGTTAAAGATATCATTTCTTTCATATATTTAATGTTCTTACTCTCACCTAACATACATATTCTGTTGGTTACCAAACTGTGAATCTGTCGCCTCCATCCACAAAGCCACTACCCTAATTCTGGCTCTCATCAATTCTGCCCTAAATATTACAACAGGTGCTCCACTTCTATCCATCTTTCATACAACTGCCAAAGTGATTTTTCTGAACTATATTTGACTACGTCATTCTCCAAACTCTGGTGGCTCCCTATCATATAAGATTCTCTATTTGGCAATCGAAATTCTTTAAAACATGGTCCCAATCTGACTTTCTAGCATTATTACATATTTTCCCCCTTCACACACATTGTGGCTTACTAGCTAGATAAGCACTCCTACTGTTGCCCATATAAAGGCACTCCGTTATCTATGCCCATGCTTTATATAACCTCTATCTTCCCCACTCCCACATATCCCTGCTCCTGGAATGCACCTCCTCTTTATCTCCATCTTGTGAAATCCCTGTTGTTGTTGTTTTCTAGACTCAGATCTTCTAAGCTGATTGTGCTCTTCTGGCCCAAATTACCTAATGTCAATTTTGTATGCATACTATATAGCTACACATGTCCATGATGTCTTCCTCAACAGAGAATAAGTTTCACTTTGGCTTATATCCTTAGGGCCTACTTCAGTGTCTTAATAGGAATTTAATAAATACTTATTATAAATACTTGTTGACTAATAGAGGAGATCTATAATTAACCTTTGGTACAACTTACCTTTAAGAATTTATGACAAAAATATATGAATTCTTTTAATTTACACAAAAGCTGAAATTTAAACAAATTTCCTTTCCAAAAAGAAGTACAAAAACTTCACATAAATTTTACATGTAGAAGACTAGTAGTTTACAAATTTGTAAAAAAAGGAAAACGTGGAAAATGACTATCACTTAATGAAACTTTTGTTGTTGTTCAGTTATGTCTAACACTTTGTGACCCTATATAGTGTTTTCTTGGCAAAGATACTGGAGTGGTTTGCCATTTCCTTCTCCAATGGATAAAGACAAACAGAGATTAAATGACCTACCCAGAATCTCACATAGCTAATAAGTATCTGAGGTGGAATTTGATCTCAGAACTGACTACAGATCCAGCACTCTATCTACTGAACCATCTAGTTACCTTACTAATCTAATTTTCACTGAAAAACTGGCATCTATATGTAGAGCCTAATACATTGGGGGTACAGTTCACTCAGCAGAAAAATATGAAAAGTCACATAATATTTCTAATACTCTACCACTAAAAATTTCAGCAGAGGCATTAAGAGAAATATTCAGGAGAGGCTGGAGTTTGTACTCCAAAGTTCTGTCTTGGGCCCTCCTTTATTCTCTTTCTTTCTCTCTATTCTCTTTATAGTTAATCTCATAGGCTCCCATGGGTTCAATTATCATTTCTATGAATGTGAATTTCAGTTTAAATATCCAGCATCCGTCTCTTATCAGAATTCCAATCTTATGAAAATGAAATTCACTAAAATCTACTCTGCTTCTATTTAATGGCATCACCTTCTTTCCAGTCACCCAAATTTCCAGTTCTAGGGTGACCCAACTCATCACTCTCCCTCACTCCACATATGTAATTGGTAGCCAAGTCTTGATTCTACCATCTCTTCCTCTGTCTCCTTCCCTCTACTCCCGCTTCAGGTCTGGTTCATTCCAACAGCTCTCCAATGGTCTCCCTGCCTCTTCTCTTTAGCTTGCCTCTAAATCATTCTTTATAAAATTCCAAACTACAAAGGTCTGCACATACTACATCCCTGTTCAGGAAGTTCCAGGAGATCCCTATTGTTTCTAGGAATGACATCCCTGGTTTGGTACTAAATGTCCTTCACAACCAGGGTCCAGTTACTGTCCCTTTTTAAGCTGATTACACATCTTCACAAAGGGTAGCAAGGTGGCACCATGGATACAGTGCTAGGTCCAGACTCAAGAAGACTCATCTTCCTGAGTTTAAATCTGGTCTCAAACATTTACTAACTGCGAGACCGTGGGCAAGTTACTTAAGTCTGTTTGCCTCAGTTTCTTCATCTGTAAAATGAGCTAGAGAAGGGCAAGGAAAATCACTCCAGTATCTTTGCAAGAAAACCTCCAATGGGATCAGGAAGAGTCCAACGTAACTGAAAACAATGCAACAACACTACTTCACAAACTGGATTCTACCAGACTTGTCCTGATTTGAATTACACATGGCATTCTATCTCATGTATCTGTGCCTTTGCAAAGGCTGTATCTTATGTCTGGAAAGGATTCTCTTCTCACTTCTATCTCTTACAATCACTAGTTCCCTTTAAAGTTCAGTTAAAATGCTACCACCTCCAATATCAGGTCTTTCCAGATTCCCTTAGCTGCTTGTGCTTTTCTCCTCAAAGACACCTTGCATTTACTTTACGTATTCTTTTATGCGTACATGCTATCTCCCTAAATAGAATTTGTTCCTGGAGGGCAGGTGTTATTTCATTCTTGTCTTTGTATCCTAGTAGCTAGCACGATGCTTAGACACAGCAGGAGCTTAATGCATGTTTGTGAGAGACTGGCCTCAAGAGACCACCTCTCCACTCCTTAGGAGAATTAATTCACTAAATTATGGGACTCTGCCCTGAAGCTGAGCTACTTGGATTGGTTGGTAAATGAACAATAAAACAGCTCATCCCACTCTATCTAGCTGGTCCCAGAATGTTTCATATCCCAGTCAGAAGTCCATTCAATAGGGGCATTCTTCCATCTACATTTTTCGGCCTTGACCTACCTCCCACCTTACCCCTTCTGTTTGGTTCTAGGAATAATCAACTCAATACTTCCTGCTGCTACTGCAAAAGAAATGACATTCTATGGCTATATGGCTTCACTTACAATATCTAACTGCCTAGACCAAAATTCCCTTCTCTAAATAATACTTCTTAATCATGGGGATAAAACTTCCTCAAATAAGTTTGCATGCTCCAATATAATGCAAGTTTCCTAAAGGCAAATGCTGTCTTAGATTTACTGTTATATCCCTAGGGCCTGGCACAAAACATTTAATAAATGCGTGCTGCTAAACTGATTTTTCTTTTTTGGTATTAGGGTATATTTTAAAATTTAACTGTCAACAATTAGAGCATTTAGGAATATGCTTACTTTTATAACTTTCCCCTTTTCTGCCAGATTTTCTTTGCTATTAAAATGAAGAACTATGAAATATTACTGTAATAGAGTAATCCTCCTAATCACTAAAACTGCAAGAGAAACTTTTTCCTTAGGGAGACTAAGTAACCTTAGTCAGTAGCAGCTGTGGTATTTTTCAGAGTAGGGATTGTCAGTAAGCATTTTTTAAATTAAATACAATCACAGCTTTTTAAGGGCTCTTATTTTTAGATTAGATTTAGATTTAGATTAGAATTAGTGTTAGGAATTAAAGGAAGAAAAATGGATGGAGGCATGAAAAATATGAAGTGATGATGATGATGATTAATGATTTAGCATCCCTAATGGGGTAAAAAGCTTTGTGATTCAGCACATTAGGGAAAACTGGGAGTACTGATTAATCAGAAATTGCATTTAAGTAACAGTTATACTAAGGGGAACTAGGTGGTGTAGTGGATAGGTTGCTGGGCCTGGAGTTAGAAAGGCTCATCTTACTAATCAAATTCTTACTGATTCAAATCCCACCCTGGACACTAGTTGTGTGACTTTGGGTAAGTCACTTAACCTGTTTGCCTTAATCCATGGGAGAAGTAAATGACAAACGACTCCAATATCTTTGTCAAGAAAACCCTGAATGGGGTCATAATGAGTCAGCAGCAACAAAAAGTTATGCTGATCCAATGGAAAGCATTATATTGTGAGCTCCCTGAGAGCAGCGACTGACTTATGCCTTTCTCTGTATCCCCAGCTAAGCTTAGCAGAGCACCTGGTATATAGTTAGCATTTAATAAATGCTCACTGATTGTTCGACTGCATGCTACACATGTATTACTATGAGGACAAATCTAAAATTGTCTCTGTAGCATTTAATTAGAGCAAGGGTAGGAAATCTATGGCCTTGAACAAGGGGATTTGTTTTTTAATTCAAAGGGCCACATGAGAGGACCTAGAGGGCCACATATGGCCTCAAGGCTGCAGATTCCCCACCCTTGATTAGATTATTAACAGAGAGGGCAAAATCAAGGCTGGGGATTAATTATATGTTGGAGATGCAATACAGCTGGAGATGATGGAGATAAGTTTGAACATGGGCAAAGAATTTGGGCAATTAAACAAAAGAGGATGAACTAACAAACATTCAGACTTTTAACTTACCTTTAGCTGCCATTTCCCAAGAATTTGTGAAATGTTCTGCTTTCTCTTTCTGTGCTTTTGACCTACTGAAGCTGCAGTTTTGATCTGAGTGAAGTCTAACCCTTAAATATGTCTAGTTGATTCAAAGGAATTTTCCAGCTAAAAAGCTTTAGAGATGGAAGGACACACTTAAAGATCATTTAGTTTAACCTTATTTTGCAGATGAGTAAACTGAGGTTTCAAGAGATTATATGACCTATCTGAGGTCACACAACTGGTTAGTAGAGTACAGATAGGCATTTCTATCCCTGGTACTCTAAGCTCATTTATAGAATAATAGACTTAAAGACTTGGAAGTGACCTTAGAAATCATCTAATCTAATCTTATTTCACATATAGGGAAAATGAGTACATAGCAAGAAACAGTTGAAGGTCTGCTGATTCTGAGTCTAGAGTTCGTTCCATTATGCCCAAAGTACTTCGAAACTATTCAACTGGATTTTTTAAAAGAAATCTTTTGACATTTTAAATTACACTTTGGTTTCAGAAATATTGATCATATGAAACATACTAATAAGATTTCTACCTATGAAGTTTAGAAAATTCACTTCCCCTTCAATTTTATGTGCTTATCTAAAACAGTTTGAAAAAAATAATGACTTCATATCTTTTTTTTATCTATGTCATCTATTCACAATGTAGCTGGTGCACTAATTTCCATACTACATTCCAATTCTAATTTTAAAAAAAATTATTTTGTTTTCAGTTTTCTACAATCACTTTTAACTGTATCTTTTGATGGACTTTTTAAAAAAAGCTTATTGACCATGTAGTTAATTTCGATGGCAAATTAAGATTTTTAGATGGAATATTTGCATTGCAGGCACTGGAAATGCTAGTTTCTAAAAGTTTTCTGTTTACTAAAGTACTAGACACCACAGAATTACTGCATTATCTACTCTTTGTAATTTATCTGTAGTTTATTTTAGTTTAAAAATATTATGGGTATACTATGTCTTTTCAACACAGTGAGGAATATCATACTATAGCATCAAATACATAAACTTAGAATGAGTCATAGCTAAAGAATCAGCAAGAAACTGCTATTAATATTATAGACATATGCATACTATTATCACCAATTAATTTCTTTTCTAGTTAACAATTCTTTGGTCTTGACACAAATTCGTATTTACTGACTATATAAATGCTTTTCAGAAAATATGTGTGCACTATATTTATAGGAATATATATAAAAATCCTTCACAGTTGATCTCAGAATTTTAGTGACAAAACATATATGCTTCACAAAATGTATGTTTATATTTACATCCGCATTCAAGCTGAAGGGCATAATCAAACAAATAAATATGTTTTAAAAATCTCTACACTGTGCAATATTAGCACACAAAAGCTGCTAACTTATCTCAAAATAAGCTATATAAATTTTTAAATAGTTATTTCTATAAAAACCTCCTCTTATCCTATTATTAAATCATTATAATTTTAGGAAAACTAAAACCTACTACTTAATTAATAATTCAATTTACTCATTTCATCTATGTGCTTTTACATATAATTCTAGTAATTGCCTTAAAAGCAATATGGAATTTGTTGAAAAATTATTTGCTAAGTTTAAGGAAATGAACAACTTTTTTTTAAAGCAATTTTGTAATGATATTCAACTTATGAAAAAAGAAAGCCAAGCTAGTTATTCACCATAATTTGAAATCTAAGGGTCACTGGTGATTTTTAAAAGCAAGTACTTAATTCTGAAAACAAACTGTATCAGAACTAAATTAAGAAGCTGAAGAGGTCAGAATTTTTCCTTTTCTTACCCACACTGACAAACAGTAGTGAAATAATAATGATTCAATTATTGACCTTAAGACCTAAGCAATTAAATGAACATATGTAAGTTTGCCACAGTATTACACACCCCAGAGTGTTCTGTTTTCCTGATTTACTTATATCAGTCATTTTGATTTCACAATGATTTGCATAAAGCTTTGCTGTTCCTTTCTAAAAGCCAAGCAACTTTGATTTTTCCCTTGTTACTCAAGGAAATGCAATCATCATATGTAGATATGCCAAAGAATTTCAAAGTTAAGCTACCTATGTTGGTATTCTAGCTCTTGCCTTCAAGATATATTTCATCCTCTCTAGGCCTCAGTTTTCTCATCTTTATAATCAAAAATTGTTATACTGGATTTTTTTCTAAGTACACTTCCAGAGCAAAACTTCTTTGATTCTGTCTAGTGTTGTTTTGACATTAGCCTTGAAGATAACTAAAGGTTTATAAGAGTCTCCCTTATATTCACCCAAAGAAATTCTTTAGCTGAAAAACCCCTTAAAAACTGATAAAATTTTGCATTATCCAATAATATACAAAGGTGCCAAAAATGGGCAATTTAATCATCAGAAATAAAGGATAGTAGGACAGTATACAAGATATGACTGTGACTTATACTTACTTCTAAATCATAGCTGGCTTTCTAATTTCATAATTAGCTCCTAAAAGCATTCAAATACAATACACAATCACATATATTGAGATCCTAAAGTAGAGTCAGTCAGGTATTGTAATTTGAAACGTAGAAACTCTGTGAGATATATGTTAGGGATGGATAATGTTCTACTGCGTGGCAAACTAAAGCAGGAAGACTAAGCAGGGGAGCAAAAGAAATGTCAAAATGAAACCTACAAAGATGGTATATAGCTGAAATATGGTGGTTCTTTCTGAGGAAAGTGTTATGAATTAAAGGGACAAAACCATTGGATATGTCTCCACAAAAAAATTTTATGACCATGGGCTAAAATATATATAAGCATTTAGGACTTTTAAAATCCACAAAGTAGGCTCCAATCAATGTTTAAAATGTGAAGAAAAAGAACACTGGGTTAGTAGAAAAAATGACTATGATGACCATGACAATGAACTACGACCTCCTAGAACTATTGCTGACATCACTGACCACTGTTGATACCATTACCTTCCAATAACTACAGAAAACAGATAGAAAGGAAACAGATGCATAAAAGTAACATTTTGTAATGCTTCTGGGTTCCTAACCAGTTTTGTGATAAATATTAGTGATAGCAGGTGTCCTCATTCTCTCCACTTCTAACACTCAAATTCTTATCCAGTAACACGCAACTCACAGATACATACTGTTTTGTATACTTCTTTGTGTACTTCTCTCCCCACCCCACACCAAGAGTACTACTAGTATATGAGGTGTGACCACAAAATGATGTAGCCAATAATTCAGAAACCAACCACAAAACATTCACATTATCTCATTCATATCTTGTTTAATAACGTTTGCAGTGTCAGTTCTGGATATAAAGAAAAAGACTGTAGTTTATCTAGGAGAGTATATAAATTATGGAGGGAAGGTACCACTTTCCTAGTGATAAAGTTGTTTGTTTTTTGGGGGAAAGAGCACTTTATAGGATCAAGAAAAAAAAACAGATTTCTGTCATTCACAGGTCACTTCTGTCTCTGAACTATTCCACTTCACAGCCTTGCTCTCTGTACCCTTTCCACACCTTTCAGCTCCCCTTTATGTTACCTGGCATAAAAATATTAAATCTACCTTATCTCACTTGATCTTTACAATAATCTCTCTCTCTCTCTCTCCCCCATAACAACACGTCTTTATCATAAACTAGTCCTGGGATGACAGGGAAGTACTGCTCAAGTAAATTGTTTATAGGTATATGGGTAAGGTTTTACCCGTCCCATCCATAAGAATGTTATCATTAAAATAGGAATAGAACATATGAATGAGTTTTATTTCATAACATATGAAAGAAAAATTAGATCTAAACATATTTCTGAACTGAATGAAAGTTATCCATTTGTATAAATTTTGTATAAATTTGGTAATGCACATTACTCAGTTTCAGATTTCAAAAGAAATCATATTTGTTGTGGATTAACAAGTTATGTGGAATTCTAAAGGCTAAATCATTCTTTTTAATACTACAAATCAGTGCCTACTATATGATTTAGATAAACCACTTATAATTTTTTTGGAAGGCAGTGTAAATCCAAATCCCTTACCAATTACACATTTTTGTGCAAATTCCCTAAAATGATTCCAAAAGGATTATTGAACTACCAACAATTGTTTCATATATAACTACTAAATAGAAATGCTGTTTTCTGGGCTTCAATTTCTTCACCTGTATAATGAGGAGAATATATTAGATTACAGTTTAGTGAAGTTAACAAAGCTATACAATGGCAAAATACAAGATAAAAAAACTCTGTATGACTTGTCCTTATATAAAAAACACTTTGAAAAGGCAGCACATTTAATTTCCTTTATGGGGAAAGAACACATAGGAAAAATATTATACACTGTAAAAAGACTGGACAAAATTTACCTGAGGGAGAGCTATGTGTTGAAGTCATACTTCTGATTTTGGAATCGGAGAGTCGAGAAATACTATTAGCTCTAATTCTGGGAGAAAATTTATCAGATGGGTTCAATCTTGCACCACTTCTAACAATGGATTCTTGAGTACGTGAAGAGGCACTACTTCTCGATATAGTTGCTTCAGAATCACTACGAGCCGATAATGAACCAAGTCTCGTTCTACGAGGCTGAGCCAATAAGTCAATTCTTGAGATGTTTCGTCTTCCTGTTGGAGGTTTTGATGTAGAACTAGTCGTAGACACCTCAGAAGCAACTGATGCTTTGTCAGCATCAGCAAGTTCACTGTCTGAAGCTTCACCAAGTCGTGCTCTTCGCAAGAGAGAAGTCCTGGTAGGCCGTGGTCTTGGAAGAGTGGTTGATTTACTAGATGAACCAGTTCCAACAGGAGAGGTCTTAGATTTTGTTGTTTTGGAGCCATCTAATTTGGAATGAGTATGTTCATCTGCTGTGGTAAATGGAGCCCTTCCATGAGATTTATTAGAGTAAGTTTCCTGATCTGATGACATAATATCAGAAATAGCAGAATGAGGTACACTAGAGGTTTGATCATCATCTGTTAAGTCGACTGAAGGCTGCCTTATTCTTCCACTTGTCTGAACAAGTTTACGACCTTCTGCTCTTGATCCAATATCTGTGGAACGACTTTTTGTTTTCTTTTCAATTTTTTCTCTAGCACTTGAAGATGATGATTTTGCAGCATCTTTGGAAGGAGAACTTGTGGAGCATCTATCTTTGTAAAGGCTAGTCAAACTCCTTCGTTTTTGGATTGTTTTTCTTTCTGTGTCTCCAGTAACCAAACTGATTGTACTAGCTGTGTCCACATCTGATTCAGGTGAAATAGAATTATCTCGATTATAACTTGGAGTGTCTGGGCCTTCATCAGTTTTGTTCTCATCTCTCAACTTAGCTTCAAGAAAAGCCATTACTGCTTCTGTATCTTTTAAAATGAGAGTTGTGTCCATACTAGAATCAGTATCTACAGAATCACTTCTCTCTCGTATTCTGCTGCTTACAGATGTTAATGCAAAAGAAGGGGGAGTAGATGTAGTTTGTTTGTTAATGTGAGGAATAAGTTCTATAGGTATATTTGTGCTAGGTTTTTCTATAGTAAAGCTTCCCTGTCTCACTAAGGACTTTGTAGATTCTTTCTTATCTCCTCCTGGCCCTTTGGAAGTCTGACTTTTTAGAATTTCGTCAGTCTTTCTTCTCTTGCCTTCACTTTGTATCCCCCTTTCCCCTTTATTTTCAGGCTGGCCTAGGACTTTTTCTAGTGCATGTGCCCCTTGTCTGAGAGGTTCTTCCTTACCCTTCTCTCCTTGACCTGGAGCATGTTTTGAGGAAGCTAATTTAGTGGGTGTCCATTGTGCCTGGTCCTTGTGCTCTTGCTCTTGAATTTTGGCCAATGCTTGCTTGACCAGGGAGGCTTCTCTGTCAGTCTCACTTTTTTCTTTCCCAGGAGCACAGGTGTTAAGATGAAATAGGGTTTTGGTGTCTCCAACAGTTTTCAGAGTCTGATCATTCACAGTCCTATTCATTTTCCCCAGGACCCTGTCAGCATCTTGATGCTCTTTTGGGGACGCTTGTGTTGGGGCTTCCTTCTCCTGAAGTTCTGTGTCTTGTTTCTCACCTATCTCTGAACGCAGAGACAGGACCTTTGCTCTGCAACCTTCGAGAGACTTGTCTTCGTTAGGAAGCTGAGGAAGGGTTCTTCTTTTTCTCTCCCCCTGGCTAGTCAAGGAAGTGGTTGATCCAGTGCTTCTCACAGAAATTCCAGACTCACTGATATCTGTATCTACAGATTAAATATAAAATTAGAAACAATGACAGAAGAATATATCACTGCAAGAAATCATTATACATAAGCATAAGATAGGCAATTATTGGTAAATATAGCAGAAAAAGGTTTTAAAGCACATAAGGAGAGGCAACTTTCTATTACAGAAAGAATATGCAGGGTCAAAACCTTGGACCTAATACGAGCACTATCCTTTTTTAGGTTACATGATCTTGGGCAACGAATATTCTCAACAAAAAGCATGCAGATTCTGAGATGCATAAATAGGTTTTAATGCAGGAACTAAAATAGTAAAATCCTGATGAGACAGAAATGCCTGTGTACACTGCATGTGTGTGCATGCTAAAACACATTTCTACTCTGTTTTAGTGAAGGGAAGTTTAGCATACCTTTGTTTTTGTATCTCTTCTCATCATAGAGTCCTTGTATAAACAATATGCTTACAGGTTTCAATTATAGGGCAACATGGGGAAAACTGACACTTAGCAAAGAATTCTGCACAAAGTGAACCTCAATAAGAGTATATCATTTGAGGATAGGCATGTTTTTGAAGGAAGGGGATTACACAAAATAAAGTAGGCATTTTATTTTCTGAAATGTCAAGATTTCAGCATTTAAACAGCAAAGGATAACATTTCTCTTACTGCAGGAAAAATGTTTCTACAATCCACCATGATCTCTTCCTCTTAACTAGAGTATTGTCTATATTATCCTCTCTGTCTCTGTCTCTTTCTCTTTAATAATTATAGAGTATCACATATTATTATTGCGCAGGACTATGTGACACAGTAGATAAAGGACAAGCCTTGAAACTGTATAAGAGAATGTGACTCATATTTGAAATCCACTTCTGAGATTTTGAACACTAGACATGGTATTAGAAGATCCTGGTTGAAATCCAACCTCGGCCACTTACCTGTATAATCACTTTGTCATATATAAAATGAAAGAGATAAACAAGTTGGTCTCTGAGATGTCTTTCAGCTTTAAATCGATGATCTTAGAATTGTATATATGTCATCCATCCTTTGTGAAAATCTAAGCACTTTGTGGACAGGGGTATGTATCATTTATTTTTGTATGCTACACAGTAAGTACCTAGTAGTGCTCTGAAGGTAATACAGACTTCCACTGGTTATGTGGCTCTGGGGGTCACTTGACCTTTGCCAGCTTCAGATTCCTCTTCTATAAAACAGGGATAATAATAGCATCTATCTCTCAAAGTTGTGATACAACACTTATAAAGCACTTTGAAAGCCTTATATATATGCTAGCTATTCTGTAAACATTCAAATATTTGTCCAATGAATAAGTTTCATGATTTCAGTGAAATATCAACTTGGTAATTCTCTTAGCATGATACAAATAGAATGTTAATGACATCAACTGGGATCATCTTTCAAAAATTTTTCTTAGTTAATATCAAACAATTTTACAATTAATTCTTGAGCCAACTAACTCAACTTCTCTGCTATTCACTTACTGGACTGAAAAATGGAGAATATGCCAGGTTTCTGAATTCTTCAAATTATTTTGCCCCCCAGAGAATTATGGAAATGTTACTATCAATTTTATAACAGGCTAATTGTTCAACTACAGGTGAGGAAGGTGAGGCTCAGAGAGGTTAATGATTTGTTTAAGATTACTGTTCCATTTGGTACTGGGGCTGAGAATAGATTTCAAGCTTTTAATTACCAGGTTCAATATTCTTTCCTCTATAAAACAATGCTTTATTTTTTCATTGCTTCTGAGAACAAAATAAGAGGAAATGAACTACATATATATGTGAGAACTTCAGAGTAAAAACTATTAAATAGCCAACGAGATCAAGAAGTGATAAGTGCCTACAAATACCTTAAGTCTATGACAGTGGCAGTCCCAAAAATTTTACTCAGGACCATATGTAGATGTATAAATTTTTTGTTAAATCATTACGGTATGGGAAAATCATTATGGTGTGGGAAAAGAAGTGGTTCTGAAGTCACAGGGTTTGTATTAAAATTTCACCTTTGTGTGACCTTAGGCAAGTCATTAAGCTCCCTGGGCTCAAGTGCCTCAGCTCTAAAATAAGGGGTTTGAGTTAGATGATTCCTTGTAGCTCTTGATCTAAGATCTTATCAAGTGCATTTGAATATAAATTTACGTGTGTATGAAAATCACATAATGTTAGATTAAAAAAACTCATATTAATTGATTTTTTCCTTTCTCTAAGGAATACTTTGGAATTAAATTTATTGTAGAGTTGAACTTATTCACAGATTTTAATTATTTTTAGATTTCTTTGCCAAATGATGAAGTGGCAATTTTTCTCAGTGATTTAAGAAAATTCTATTTCATCATTTGGAGCTAGAATAATGCTTTAGTAATATTTTCACAAATACTCAAAATGAACTGACAAATTTTGTGTCAGTATCATAGAAATATATTAACACAAATCTAACTGCAATAATCTAGTTTTTAACATTAAAAACTGTCATGCATGAAAATGATTTAAAATACCATTTTCTATAGGTGCAGATGCAGACAATTCCATCGTCCTGTCTTCTTGGTCATGTCTTGTATGATTAGCAGCTAAACTAGCCCACTGTGAAACCCATCTCTTGTTTCCAGATGAAGTGGTGCCTTCCTATAAAAGGTAAGTAAGTATGTTATTCTTATTAAATCAATGTGTTTTGCTATTTGAAATTCAACTGTACTCACATTATATATATTGCTATAATTATACTTCATATTCCCATAACAGTAATCACCTGAAATTAATAAAATGATTTTAATAATTGTTTTTAGCTCTTCCCCACATCCCCACCCCACCTCTTGACTTCAGTATTTCCAAGATCTGTGGTTTCATTGGTGAGGGTAGTCCCCTCCACCAATGCAGACTGCAACCCTTCAACAAATAGTCCTTTATGAGTTGCTGTATCTGCAGGGAAAAAAAGCCATTATTTGATGATCAGGAATATAATTCTTTAAAACAACTGGTCCTGTACTTAAAGTCTTCTGAGCTTTACAGACCATGGTACAGCTTGTGTTCTGTTGGCACAGCCTTCTAACCCAAGGTCACTCACCTTTACAACACAATGAAACCCTAGAATAAGACTCAACAGGTGGTAAAAAAAAAAAAAAAACCAAAAAAACAGAATGATAACCTAATTTAGCACTGCCACCTGAGTGTAAAGCCCAGACAGGTCTTTTGAAATGTAGTATATTTTCATTTGTTATTTAAAACCCATATTATTCTTAAAGCATGAATATGTACTTAAATTTAAAACTTTCTGGGGCATTAGATAGGCACATAGCAGCTATATAATTAATGCTTCTTGAACTGCACTGAATTGAAACCAGTCTTGTTACCCTGCCATAATCAATGCAAATCAGTTCTTAGGCCTTTCCTAATTCCTTTCTCCTGCTAAATAACCTTGTATTTATTTCACATATACTCATAAATGTTCCTGTTGTTATTAGAAAATAAGCTCCTTAAGGGCAGGGTTGCTTTATTTTTGTCTTTTCTATCTCCACTACCTAACACAGTGTGTGGTACAATGCAGACACTAAATAATGCTTGTTTATTGACTGATGGAGGAATTCTGTATATTCCAGGCTAGGCTGGTTTCAGGGTCCCATTGGATTTCTGGGTCTTGTACATAAAAGGTGTTTAATGATTACTGAGTTGAATAGATAAATGAAATAGTATTTAAGGACACTGGAATTCGTATTTCTGTCTGAGCAGCTCTGGATTAGGAACAACACTGCCAATTTTCCAAAAAACTTTCAATAATCAAGTTATATGATTAAATATAACAGTAAAACTCTTCAGGGACTTCAAGGGTATAGGGTAGAGAAGGAGGCTGCATCTGGCCTAGGATAAATCCTTCACATCTGACCCTCATATAAATGAGCTACTGAAATGCCTTATTACCCAATGTGACCTGAATTAAATGGAATTTAGCCCATAAGATGTCCTATCATTCTACAGGTCATTGGTCTATATTACTATGCTTAACATCAGGGCAATAAGGAGAAGGAAAATAATCTTAATTTGAATGAAAAAAATTATGAACTTAATTTGACAGCCTAGTAGTCAAAGCTGAATATATGAACTAAAATGCTGCCTGGATAATGTATAATTAAGACCTTATTTTTAAAAATTTACAAGTTACTTTATGTTTGTTTACTGTACATCTATTTTCTTAAATGAGTTTATGCAAAACAAAAGACTGATGGAAGGTACAAATATAAAGAGAAGAAATAAATGAAAGTAAAATAATGAAAATCATTTTGAACTGAAAACAAAACACTGAAACAAAAAAATTTAAGTCATATATTTTAAAAAATATAAATCAAGATTTCTACACAATCACAATTTCTAGACAAGCCATTTAATCTCTGCTTTTTAATAAGATCTTACAGCCTTGAAAGAAGGTATATCAATTCATGATGCCACTGAAAGTAAAGATGCTGCCACTGACTATTTTGTCTAGAGAAGGTATAAACAGAACTGGATGAAATATCAATCTAGCATCCTTCAATATATGCAAAGACTCCCTGAGCAATACTTAGATTCATTGGCTTGGTCCATATCATTTAACTGAACAAAAACCTTGTTATTTCTCAAACCCCAGTGCTGTAAGATTTTGCTATAGGTATCTTAGTACACAATCTTGAATACTGAAACTAGTTAACTCTATGGAGCAACCATAAGCATGCAGCTCTCTATCACAATTGTTCTATATGGCACACAATTCACATTCATCAGATGACAAGAACTAAATCATTTGCTCTCAAAAAGCAACTATAAAAAAAAAACAACGAAAAAGAAAAAAACAAAACAATCAAATATACATGCAAGCCACCTACAAACAAATTAAGGATAGGAAAAAAATATATAAAAATGTAATGGCTCCTTATATTCACTTTCAGAAAATGATACAGTCATGAAACAAGAGTTCTGATATAAAGACACTAATCAATTTTCAGACCCAGGAGATACTTTGTCTGTAATATGTATAAGTGAATCTACTAGCCAATGTAAGTGTGGAGTCCTAGGATTTTCTATGCAATTACAATCTAAGTATATCAGTTGATCCACCTGAGTCTTTAATAACTTCTGACGAATAGATATCTGATATATTTAGATATTTTTTCCTATACATAACATTTTGGAGTGTACATTATCACAGGACAATATTAACATTTTCTTCCTAAAATGTCTTCTCTGGACTTAGGCTTATAGAACTCTAAAAATGCCCTTGCGATGGGGATCTCTTAAAGTGTACATAAGTGTGTGAGATACATTAGAGAGAGGGAGAGGGAGAGAGAAAGAGGGAGGGAGAGAGACCTCACTAGTAAGCATTTCCTTTCTGGCTGTTCCCATGGTCAAAAACTTACTGAAAGAGAGCTAGAAAAAAACCTCATAGATAATAATCTTTTAGAATCATTTATTTAGAGCAGAAAAGACTTAAAGGAGGTCAAGTTCAACTCCCTCATTTTACAGATGAAGAAATTGACGTCCAGAAAGTTTCAGATTTGCTCCAGATTACAGAGGTAGTGTCAGAGTTGGAAATGTGAACTCTGGTTCTCTGATTCTATCACCTGTGCTCATATCTATTAAAGATGAGGAAACAGGTTTAGAGAGGTCCAGTGACTTTCCAAGAGTTAGAATGAAGTCAAATGAGAGCTTAGATCTCCTGATACCTAGTTCAGAACTCTTTGATCTATGTCACACTTTTCTATATTTGCTTAAGTCTGGTGTTTCCAAGTAGATTTGCTGCTTCCTAGAATGTAAGGGCTTGGTTTTCAATTTGAAAAAAAAAAAATTACTTTAATACCTAATGCCATGCTGAGCATAAGCAGCAAATGAAAGAGCAGTTCATACTCCATTTCCCATACTTACTTAGCTGTGTGACAATGAGGCAAATCAAAATACCTCAGCCTCATTTTTTCCTCATCTGTAAAGTGGGGATAAAAATGCCTATAGTAATACCTCCTCATAGGAGTTTGGAGGATTAAATGAAATAATATGTGTAAAGTACTTTAAAAACTTTAAAGATATCTAAAAATCTCAGTTATTAGTAACATTGTAATGTGCTCAGAAATCTTTATTGAAATTAATTTGATTTTTATCTGGAAAAATATTCAACAGCAAAACTGCAAAAATCTAGAAACTCTGAATTACTTAAGGACTGCTTTTAGCTTGAACTAGAACCAAAAATCCTGTGAAAACAAGATGTCTGTGTTTTACAAGAAACCTACTAATCACTAAAAATAATAATAAATTTTTTTCTGAAATACATGTTTTTACAAAGAGAAAGAGTTAATCATCAGGAACAGAATTCTACCTCAGAATCAAGAAATCCAGATGTAATCAGTGTTTTTTTTTCTTCTGTTACTACTGCAGCAGAATTCAGAGCCCAATCTTTTATTAAATCTTTCTGGTTTTCATTGATAACAGGCCTATTATAATCCTGACCGTCATCTACTCCAAAGACCTGTGAAATGAAACCAATTATTATATAGATTAAAAAGGAATGCCTAAGCATAAAATTACAGAATGGATGGTATTATTAACTGTATAGAAGGCCACTTTTTAAATATACCAACCTAAAACAGAAAAATAAAACCAATAATTTGAATAAGAATTATGGTTTTTAAATGAAAAAAATGCAAGTCAGAAAATTCATTTGAAAAGATTAATTTGGTCAGAAAGTATATCTAATCATAAAAATTAAAGTTTCTTCAAAACATTTCTCAACATTATCAGAAAAATAGACAAATTGGTCAAAGAGGTATTTATTCTTTCCTTTCCCTCCAATTTATGACACAGTTAATTACAAAATGTAAATACAAATTTAATTCAATAAATCTCAAGGTAAAAATTAAAACTCAATATGTAGGTTGCTAATATTTATAAACTGTTACTGCCGTGAGTTAATTCTATCATCAACTTAATAATCTCTATCCTCAAAACTACTGACTTTTCCATACTATTAGACCAATAGTCACTGCTTTCTACTTTGTTGCCACTAAAGGAGAAGAAATTTTGCCTAGAACCTGGGGCCTGACCTCTAATTCACCAGTTAGAGAGGAAAGTACTGAAAAACCATTACCATGAAGAATAGCATTTTATAATATTTGACAGTAAGTTGGTTTATGTCACAAGGAAGAATGTTATTAGTAGATTATTAGGTCAAGAGACTGCTATCCATGTAATAACATATTTAGATTTCAGAAACGCATTTGATAATTTTTCCCATGATATTCTTGTGGACGAAAGGGATAAATGTAGACTATATGGCTGAACAGTTATGTCAGAAATTGGAATGAGCTGAACATCCAGACCAAAAGAGTATTTATTAATTTATGTCAACATGGAAGGAAGTCTCTCAACTACTGTGCTCTCTGCTTGGCTCTATTAAATCCAGAATTTATATCAATAAGCTGGATGAAAGCTATAGGCTAGTCATGTCTGCACATGACAAAAAATTAGAAGAGTTAACTTATATAGTGATAAGATTCAGTACAATCCCTCTCCCTAAAAAAAAAACTCAACCAATTAGAATGATAGGTAGACACTAAAAAAAATGAAATTTGATAAAGGAGCAATGCAATATCCTACAAACTGGTTAAAAAAAATCAGTTGCACAAGTATAGAATGGAGAAATAGTGTTTCACTGAAAGCAGTCTAATGGATTATTTACAAGTTCAAAATGAATAAGGAGTGTGATAGACAAAGTAGTCAATATGATTTTAATTTCTACTAATTGAACTCTAGCATTCAGAACAAAAAAGGCACACTATATTCTGGACCACAGTATTCTACTCTGGTCAGGACACACGTTGCGTTCCACATTTTAGAAGGGAAATTGCTAGTTGCTAGGAAGCAACGAGAAAATTAGGGAAACTCAAAACCTTGATGTATGAGAATCAGATGAAATTACTAGTGATATTTAGTCTGAAAAAGAGATTTAAAAGTTTGTGAGAGCTATCTTCAAATCATTAAAGGGTTGTTATGTAGAAAAGGAATAAGATATGGTTTTGGTGTGCTGGATTTTTTGTTATGTTTTGTTTTGAACAGAACTAAAACTAACAAGTAGAAGTTTAAAGTGAGATAGATTCTAACTAAAACAGGATAAATTGACTTGACAATCATTCCTGTCTAAAAATGGAAAGGATTTTCTCAAGGAGGGTAGTCCCCTTTTCATTAAAGGTCTTCAAGCATAAACTGGATAACTAGAAGTAGTTAGGCTTATTGTAGGTAAGATTCATGATTTGGATAAGAGTTGGCCTACATTTTATCTGAAGTCCCTTCCACCTCCTCTTTGACTGTGAATCTGATTGTCATTCAAAAAGTTACAGCTGAGGAAACCAAGAATTAGTAAGATTAAGTAATCTGTCCAATGTCACAAAAATGAATTAATGGCTGAGCTAAAACTAGAAGCCAGATCTCCTATTCTGGAGGTCTACCTATTCTACCAAAATGCCTTTTAATGTTATGACTCGTATTCCCTATTCAACTTATCCTAAGGTAATAAGGTTTGTTTTGTCTATTTCTTTCCCTTTTCCATAGTACCTTGAAGAGTGGTGAGTGAAGTCAAGGTTCTCATTAATTTTACTCTCTTTTCTGATTTATTAAAATGATTAACTTTTTAGTTTATTAGACAAAGGAGAGTGTAATATTTGAAACTGATAAAATCCAAGGTGTATAGAATATAAAACTGTTTACCAAACCCCAGTATAAAAGAAATAAAGGACAATGAGGTTTTTAAGATATGGATCTAAGTAATATTTGGTACACTGGGTTATTAACAAACCTATAAAATCTCTTCCCCCATAAGTAAGACAAGGTTAAAGTAAAAAGAGCTTCAAAACAGCTTTAGATAATTTCAGGGATGCAAGATCCACAATACATGCCTTAAAGAAACCATGTTTTATGTGTATGCTCCTGAAGTGAAATTGATAGCTAAGAAGTCAATAATTTCTTCCCATATTTACCTCTTAATTAGAGCATCAGGGCTGGATAGTCAGTGCCTTCGATCTAGCATGGTGATTTTTACGTATGATAACAACGACAGCTTATGCTTTAAAAGTTTTGTGAAGTGTTTACAAATAGTATCTCATCTGATCCTCACAAAAACCCTGGGAAATAGCTGCTATTATTATCCCCATTTTACAGATGAGAAAACTAAGGCTAAAAGAGGTTAAGTGACTTTGCTAGGGGTGATACAGTCAGCAAGTGCCTGCTAAAGGCTTTGAACTCAGGTATTCCTAACTCCAGGTTCAGCCTGTCATGTCTACAATGCCACTTACTGAATTTGCTAATTACAGTTTAAAATAGGGCAATAATTAAAATATAAGTCTAAGTGCAAATATAAAATATATTTTTAAATTAATTACAATTGTAAGTTTCTTCAGAATTTGCACTGAGAAAGAACTTTCTGAGAACTTTTAAGGGAGAAAAAAACATTTTCTTCTCATTTTAATTCTCCACAGCATTTAGCAAAGTTCTTGCACAAATATAATCACTATGTGATCACAAATGTGCAAACTAGTGAACAATGAATATATACTAAATGAAGGAAATTAAATAAATTTTATGAAGACTGTGAAATTATATGCAAAAAAGGAAGGGTTGATTTAGGGATAACCAGTGGATGCTGTATGCTCCACTGCTATTTTACAATGTCAAGAGAAATTTGTGTGTGTTCGTCCTTTGCTGCCAAAGAAGACCA
This sequence comes from Notamacropus eugenii, assembly GCF_028372415.1. NCBI lineage: Eukaryota > Metazoa > Chordata > Mammalia > Diprotodontia > Macropodidae > Notamacropus > Notamacropus eugenii. The sequence goes on from NC_092873.1 coordinate 403,953,743, forward strand.
TGCCATCAGAGAAATAATGACATGACTTGCACTTGATTTTGTTTTGAGTGAAGGAGGGCTGTGCAAGTCACCAGCCTCACTTCTCCAGAGGCATCTGAATCCAATGACTAGATATTCATCAGGATGACTGGAGATGACCCAGGATGAGGCAACTGGAGTTAAGTGACTTGCCCAAGGTCACACAGCTAGTGAGTGTCAAGTGTCTGAGGTGAGATTTGAACTGAGGTTCTCCTGACTCCTGCTACCCCAAGAAAAATTTAGGAAAGCTACAAACACACTAGGTGGTCAATATTCTCTCATAATACCACATACATTTCTCTTTCCAATGGTGAGCTTATGGTAGGAATAGACAAAAACTGCAAAGAATAGAAAGGTATGAATGGGTTGCAATTGGCATCACCAGAAGAAACATCCATACCAGTGTGATCAAAGACCCATTTGAGAACAGATTTAGAGCTGGAAGGAACCTCAGATGTCATTTAGTTTAGCCTCTTCCACTTACAGATGCTGGAAACTCAGAGAAGTTAATATCTGAGCCCAGATTTCTGACTCCAAATTCAAGATACTTTTCACTGTACTATGCTGCCTCATTTTCATTTTTAATATGTATTTAACTTGGTCACAATATAAAATATGGAGTTTAATAGAACGGCCCATTTATAGAATAGGATTAGGGATCTGAAGGAAAACATGAAATATGTTTCCATAAATAATTAGTCTACAAGGCAGTGCTGCACTGAAGTTATAGTAAGATTGGTTTTGAGTATTGGCCTGGCCACCTTTAGCAAATCTCAATCTCAATTTCTTCATCTGTCAAATGGGAATAATAATGCAGGTACTACCTACCTACAACACAGGGATGTTGTGAAGATTACATGAAATAATTTTTAACCAAAAAGTGCCATATAATTATAAGCTGGAATTACTGTAAAATATACTTATAGTGAGAATCATTTGAAGACTATTCTTTTTATTTTAAAAAAATACTATTTACCCTATTCCAATGCCTTCCATGATACTATCTCATTTCTTCCTTTTTTTCACAATCTGTGACCCATATCTATGTGGAATGTCAGTCCACAACCCCTGGGAACCTCTAGAATTTTCAGAGGTCTAGGGCTTAAGCTGAGTGAATCCAGATGATCTGATCTAATATATGGATACAGGGACTCATATTTACAGCAATGAAATGTAAAATAACTGATGGCAAAGAAGACAAAAAAGAAAACCAAACCTAAAAGGCACAAATAAGAACTCAAATGAAGAGCATTCAGAATATTTACTATACAGGTGCAGAGGCCTTCAGGTCCTGAGGGAATCATAGCACAAAAAGATAGCATAAAAACTCGTGCTCATAATGACATTAAATTGTCAAGAAAAGGTTAAATTCTGTTAGGTAAAGTCTAAGAGAACCATGTAGCATTTTTTAAAGTTTTATAACCAAAATATTAAAAAATTTAACAACATTTGATGCTTAAACTCTCAGTTATAAAGAATGGCTCACTTCTCATGTTGCTTCACCATCCTCCCTTCTAGATAGCTTTGGGCTTATTTTATTTTCTCTGAAGAAGGTATACAAAAATATATTCAAACAAACATCAAATCTACATTTAGCAATCCTTTTTTACCATTAACTTATAATATCTAATCTTTATAGACATTTTTACAAGTCTTCATCATTGATACAAATATGATCATATATAAGATCAAGAAAGCATTTTACTGATAAATTTGGACCAAGGAACAATGTCTAAAAATATCTGATCATTTTCCTATGAATAGTTCTGGGAGTTTGAGAAGATAATATATGGAAAACTGAATTCCTAGAAATTGCTTTTAATAGGTAGAGTCTAAGTATTTCCTAAATAATGAATTTTAAATATAGGAAAGTATAATATCTTCAAGTGTCATATCCTAAAATAAGGAGTTTGAGACTTTAAAATTCCTCAAAACAATATTATTTTTCCCACTAGATTTCCTCAAATTGCAACTGTTCAATGTATGTATGTATGCATACATGTATACTTATAACATATATAGGGATATGTCATATGACAAATACACATATATACATATCAGCTAACTTGACTATAACTATAAATAGGTTGAGTTTTGAAGGGTTTTATCATTTGCATTTCAATTAAGCTGTGAACTATTTTACAATCAAAGTGTCTCAAAATTCAGAATAATTTATCCCACCATTAAATTTAAATTAACTAAGAATATTAACACCATTATTATAAGAGGTAGGTAAAAAAGTGAGAAACCATTGACATATTCAGTTAAATATCATTCTGAACTAAATGTAACAACATCCCCAAACTGCCACCAGATAAAGAAAATGACGTAGAATTCTAACATAAATAAAAGAGCATATGGTTGCACATAAAAAGAATTAGGAAGTATTTATTGCATATGTTATCAGGGACATTTAAAACCACAGCTGTGCATCAAGGTGTTGTCAAGAAACAATTGGCAACCTTGTAATCCTATACAGTATTAGGAAATGTATTTAACAAAAGATTCTTCTAGCAGTCTTTTCCACTTAAATTTTTCTTGCTATCATAAGACCCAATAATTCATTGCAAGCTCATAGTGGTATTGAGATATTAACTATTAAAATGGTGAAATCTCAGTATGTAAGAGGTCTACACTACTTAATTAGACTTGTGTTCCAGTTCTACATTTGACCTTTAGAAACTTGGGATTGGAAAATTATTAATCCCAGCTCTGAGACCTTGGAGATTCAGTGGAATTGTGAGGTTATAGGGTTTGATGTGAGACATTTCTCAATTAGCGGACAAATGTGGGACTTCCCACAAACTACATAAATCTGAGACTTGGACTTCTGAATCTGATGTCTACTCATCTCCTAAAGCTAAAAGGCAAACTATAGTTATGCCAGAACACACACACACACACACACACACACACACACACACACACACACACACACACACATATTCTCTTCTCTCTCTTTCCCCGCATTCATTTTTTTAAAAAAATTTTAGTTCTGAATTCTTTCCCTCCCTTTATCCCTCCCCAAACCCAAAATTGAGAAGGCAAGTAACATACCCATTTATACATGTGAAGATGTGTAAAGCATTATTTATATTAGTCATGTTGCAAAAAATAAGAAAAAAAGAAAAAAAAATACACATTTCAACTAACACTCAAGACTTTATCAGTTGTTTCTCTGGAGGTATTTATAGTAAAGATATCTGACCTACAGTTTAACTTAGAATTTAGTCATTGTATAAACACATTCACCTTTAAAAAAGGACCCAAGCAGTGGCAAGTACATACTTCCCTTTATTAAAGCACTGCTGATCTAATCTAAATCAAGATGACCAAGTCAAAAGGATCATAGGCAGATGTCATGATGTTTAGAAACAAAAAGGCACTTCACATTGAAACATATCAAGTAAACTGTCGCAAATTCAATTCAAATACAATGAGTGAATGTTCAAAGGTTCCTGTTTGAGAGGTAAATAAAGGACTTGGCAGAGCTTTTTCCATATCTTATGGCAATAAGAAATATCATTTAATGGGACATTAGGTTATCTTATCTTTCAGGTATCATAATAACAATCTGCATGATAACCATCTGCAAAAAAGGAGATGAAGATAGCTTCAGTTTCTGTGCCACATGTGATAAAAGGATTTCAAACCTGAAGAAAATATAGAGATGCAAACTATTTGATATTAATCATATAAATTGAGAACTCAAAGGTCTAGAAATAATGAGATTAAAAGAAGAACCATTAATGGTTCCATATCAACTTAACAAGGGGTTTCCCCCCCAACCAGTATCTGTTCTTGGTCCTATGCTGTTTCACATTTTTATAAATAAATTAAAGCATAGCAAGCAAAGACGGCCTTTTCTGATTCCCCCAGGTGTTAATGCTATCCCTTTCACACCCTGTCAAAGTAACTTTGTATTTATTTCGTATATATTTTCTATTTACTTTTCTATGAATATTTTGTACCCCTCCTCCATCCCAAGTACTATAAGCTCCTCAGGTGAAGACATTTTCTCACTTTTATATTTGTATTCCCAGTACCTAGTCAAGTATTAGCATATACTAAACAGTTAATAAAGGGTTGCTGATTGATTGGGGGATGACATGCACAGTGAATTTTCAAATGACACAAAGCTGGGAGGACAGCTAACAAGTTCTGGTAGGCTAGAATACTAGGCTTAGGTGGGATAAATTTGAAATTTTATATATGGGTTTAAAACTCCACCTCATAAGATGAGGGCAAGCAACATAAGATTGTATCTCTGAAAAACATATGTGGGTTTCAGCCAAGTGCAAGCTCAAAGTAAGACAATAAAGCAAACGCAATTGTGGGATACAATAAGAGAGGCATAGAGAGGTTGCGCAACCTCAGATGTACCACATCTGGGATGTTTTCATTTCTGTGTGCTACTGTGTGTTAGGAAGGACAGAGATAAGCTGGAAAGTGTCCTGAAGTGATGAAGTTTATGATCAAGATTGTGAAAGGTCTTCACTCCATCCTAGAACTGAGGAAGTTAAGATGGAGAAGAGAACAAATACTTGGCAGGGGAGGGTGTGGAGGCAGGAGATGTGAGAGGTGTTTAGGTGTGTGAAGGGCTGTAGGTGGAACTGACAAATTTGTTTTGTTGTGTGTCCAAAGGACAGAAGTTGTCAAGGAAGAGAATTTAATTTTGATGTCAGGAAAAGTTTCCTAATAATTAGAAGCATGAGAAGAAGCTAGGTGATGCAGTGGACAAAACAATGACCCTGTAGTCAGGAAAGTCTTAATTCAAATCTTGTCCTAGATACTTAGCTATGTGACATTGGGTAAGTCATTTAATCTCTCAGTTTCTTCATCTGTAAAATGGGGATAATAACACCTACCAATAACAACTCCAAAGGTTGTTGTAAACCTAAAATGAGGCATTTATAAAGCACTTTGTAAACCTTGTTATATAAATGGTAGCTATTATTTTGAATGGAAATGGTCTGCCTCAAGAGGTAGTAGGATTCCTTTCAATAGAGGTCTTAAAGGAAAGGCTAGATCAGGAATGGGGAACTTGCAGCAGGTTCCCCACTCAGGAGCTAGATGATTGTTTAATAAGAGATGTGATTCTTTTTGAAGTGTGCTTTGGACTGCTAATGTCTTTCTAACTTTGAAATTCTGATTTAGTTGGGCTATACAATAGCATAGTTAGGTGGATTTGAAACTACCCAATGAGTAATGAGGAACTGTTCTATGTCAGCTTGGTAGACTGTTTTAAGGACCTATGCTTTGCCCTTTGTTAAAATTTTTAGATCATACAAAACAAGTAAGGAAAGCTAAAATTTTGGATCTCAAGAGTCCTCAGGATCCAAAAAGATCCTCAGGCATAGTCCTAAGTATTTTACATATATCACATTTAATCCTCACAACAACCCTGCCAGGTAGGTTCTGCTATCTTCATTTTATAGTTGAAGAAATGAGACAAACAGAGGTTAAGTGACATGCCCAAGTGTCTAAATTTGGATTTAAACTCAGGTCCTTTATGACTCCAGGTCCAACATTCTATCCACTGTGCTATCTAGCAGTTTCATATGCAGATAGATAATGGGATAGCTCAGGAGGTCATGGATTAACACTAAAGAAAAGAAAAATCTGAATAACCACTTTCTGGTATGTTATTAGGTAGATTCTTATTCAGGGACAAGTTAAACTGGATAGTCTCTGAATTCTCTTCCAATTCTGAGGCTCTGTAAATTTAACTGATGCTTATTGAATGAGGATCACAGACAAATGGATTAAGCTAATTAGCTGTTATATGAAAGCTGAATGTATACTAACATATGTATCCCACAGAGTAATTGGTACTTTTTGAAATAAGCAAATCAAGACTCATAGTGATTACAGCAGCATAATATATATGTTGAAGAAAATTTCAAGAAAATATCAGTGTTTATAGAAACAAACCATAGCTATTTAGGAGCTTAAAGTTTAGTGGTAATAAATTTTTAAATAAATATTTTTATTCATTACACTGTTGTATATATATATATATATATATATATATATATATATATATAGAGAGAGAGAGAGAGAGAGAGAGAGAGAGAGAGAGAGAGAGAGAGAGAGAGAGAAGAGAAAGTTTTCAATACATATTTAAACAATAAAATTTTAGAGCTGATAGAGCATTTTGGGTTAATGTAGTCAAATATCTTAATTTTACAATAGGAGGAATTGAGACTCGGTAAGGTTTAAGTGACTTATCTAAAGTCATATAGTTAGAAGCAAACCTGATAACAGAATTCAGCTTTCAGCTTTTCTGAGTGTTAAGGGATATTTCTCTACACAGTGTTTATGCTTGAGAAATAGAAAGAGAAATTTATTGACATCAAGACCCTCCCACTAAATGAATAAAGTTTACTGGAAATTAAATTTTAATGATACTTGTGAAAATAAGTCTAGAAGTTTTAGCATAAAAAAACCTCTTTTTGTTGTATTTTATTGAATGTAAAAAAAAAACCCTAATACGTATGCGGTAAGTAAAAATAATACTTCACAAACCCCACCTTTTAGCAAATTAAGAGATTCTCTTATTTGAAAAGATTCAGAAAGCAAATGGGTCAAAAAGTAAAATTCACAATATTCACCCATGTTTTATAATTGAAAAGGCTTAAATTATTTTATAAAGATGATAAAATAAAGACTTACAATGAGGTTTCCTGTATGCATAAGATAAATATGAGAAACAACGTGCTTCCCCAAAATGTAACTTCCAAATGCAATTGCTATTCAAGGAACAGTAGAAGTAACCATATTATAGACTTTCCATGTTATGGCAAGAGACACTTCTCACCAGTAAGCACACCAGAGACACAGAATCATACCCACATCAGGGAAATTTCACTTTGGGAAACTTGAATGAAAAAGTAGTGGTTTTATAACATCCCAGAAGCTTATCTGGATCTCACTTGTAATCTGCAAACAACCTAAACCACTTAAAGCAGGGATTCTTAACTTTTTTGGGGGGGTTACTGAACTGCTTTTGGCAGTCTGGTGAAAATTTCTAACCCTTTCTCAGAATTTAAAAAAATTCATAATGGGAAAAAAAGATAAATTTCATTCACATGCTACTGAACACAAAGATGTAATTTTTTTCTCATCCACATTCATGGACCCTGTAAAATCTACCCACAAACTCCAGATTAAGAACCCCTGACTTAAAGGCACCAAGGAAGTAACCTTGATAATCAGTAACAATTAAGTCTTTCCTATTCCTTAAATATCCTGTCACTTCATTTCTGAGCCCTTTCCGAATTTCTAATTCTATCAGAAAGTATTGTACTCCCATTCAAAATTAGGATCATAATTATAAAGCTGGAAGGGCCTTCTGAGAACATAAATTCCAAATCCCTTCAGTTTACAGATGAAGAATTTAGGTGCTAAGAAAGGTATAGGAGGTTAAGTGAATCTCAGATTCAAGCAGTTAGTGAGGTGGAATTTGAACTAAGGTTTTCATGACTCCAGGTCCAAAGTCCCACTATCCATGACACTAATTGCTGTGTATGTGCATGTTATGTGTGTACTCCTAGTATGATGTTAAGCTTCCTGAGGGCAAGTAATGTTTGATTTTTTTTTTTTTTTTTGGTCTCACTAGTGTCTAGTGCAGTAACTGGCAGGCACTTATTAAATTGAATTTTCCTACTTTCTTCCTTGATCTCTCTTCCTCAGTGTAAACAGCCTTGTAAAGTCACGCTTTTTTGGTAACCAATCATGCTAGTTCTTTTTGTAGATCTACTGGAGACTACTTGACACTTATGACTTCAGGTACTGGGTAATACATTTTATTTACCTCTGACCAGTTCTCCCACTTCTGATATTGTACTTGAATTAAGGATAGAAATAGGATTTGTCTCTAATTTCTATATAAAGGTAAGGCCACCATAAGGATGTGAACAGCTTTACTTGTAGGAGAGGGAGAATCCAGAAAGTCTACACATCAATAGGAAAAAAAGCAGAGAGCTCAACAGACCCTGTCCAAGGGAATTCTCTATAGCAGACCACTGCTGACCACCAGCCCTCTTAATGCGTGTAATTCAGACCATCATATAACCAAGGCATGACCAAGATTCTGTGGAATCTTTTCCCACCACTCCACATGTACTGGCCAATGAATACCTCAAATTAAGCCTTATGCTTTCTCTTGTGTGAGCAAAATCTATCATAACATTGTAGCCTAGGTTGATTATTTGAGAAACACCTTAGCTGCCAAAGAAACATCTTATTCTATGCATGTTCATGGCATCTCTTAAATACTCCATAAGGGGTCCATCCAATCTATTGAGGGATTTCTTGTAGATCTCTTTACACTTCAGGGATACTAATATTGGTTGCATTGGTTATCCTTAATATTTACTACATGGCTATACCACATCTTTTTCTGGTCATACATGTCTCTGATGATATCCTTTATACATACCCCTTTGTCCTATATAATTCATTGTGGGCAATATTCTGTTGCCTACTCACACTCATCATGAATGTCTCTGTTGTTCTTTAGTTGATTCACAACTTTAATTAGTTAAAATACAATGGTATTCCATGATTTATACTATAATGGAAAAGTATATTTTTGAAAGGGGACTTTTTCCATGGAGAAGTCTGGAGTCAGTAAACTTACTACAGAATCTTCAAAAAGCAATCTAATTCATACCTGATTGTTTATCACAGTCTACAAAAGGCATTCTTTATCTCCTTGGTCTTCTTGTGTGGATCATTAGGCTGAACACTTTGGAGTGCTTATGGATTTTGCTTAGAAGATTCCACATGTTCTGGACCTTGGTATACTCAAGATATCATTTGCAAATGTGTGTATCAATAGAACCTTCATCTTTTCTTGGGAATCTCCTTTTTATGAGGAGTCTCAATTGGACATTATCCTTGACAGTAGCAAATAGGTCCTGTAATCAAAAATCTCCTCGTCTTCTACTTTGCTTGTGATTAATGATATAGAAGGTTTTATTTATTGCTGTACTTTTTAAAGTAATTTTGTATGATTTTGACATATGCACTGGGAGACAACCTATTAGAGGAAAACCTAAAGACAACGTTTTGCTCTACCAAATCAAATGCCTTCTTACACTTAATAATCAACAAAGTAAGAAGCTGTATTCTCCAATCTTTCATTTGTGTGACTAGAGATGTGGACTGTCATGGAATACTGTTTGTGAAAAGCTTATGTATTCCTTTCTCAGATCTTCATCTGGGATATTCTAGCTGCATGTGTAGATTACTCTTCTATTGTAGAACACTGGTGACTATAATACTAAGAGTACCAATGTGATGGTTGCAATGTCAATGATGAGAAAAAGGTTATCGAGCATTTCCAATTTCCATCTTTTTATGTCTTTCCTTCAGTTTGATTCTGAAATACTCACAAGATGATATGACTTAGTTGGGTGTCCAGGCAGATTTTCATTATTTTTATTGTTTCAATTGTTTCAATCCTCTAGTTCTTACTGTTTTATGAGGTGATATCTTGCCTCTATTTAAAACAGGTAAATTCAACTACAGACATTGGGAGGGAGGGGAGACAGCTGGGGGAATAGCTGAGAGGAAAGGGAAGGGAAGTAGAAAGGAAGAAAAGAGGGAGAGGGAAAAACAATTTAAAACAGCATGGGTGATTTTTCTGAAAGAGTATATACCCTGGAATAAGCATAAAATGAGAATATGAATCAGCAATTGTCTCAGTTCTCAGTGTAAGCATCCTATCATATTGAATGTGACTCTAGAATATCTTCTTCATAATGCCCACAAAAGGTCCTATTCATTTTGCTTAAATTGGTAGAGCTAATGAGAAAAATATCTTTAGCTGGTTTTTACAGAACTCCTGGTCAGCTAGATAGATGGTCTCTGTTGTTTCAATTAATTGACTTCCTCATAATCTTCTCGCCTCACAGTGAAGTAGGAATAGCAAATAATACAGTGGTTCAATCACTCTCTAATATGCATGTATATGTAATCTCTAATATAATCATAATTATATGAGATATCCTATCAAATGCATTTCTCCCTAATCAGTTTTCCTGCTAGGTAATCAGTTCTTTACAATCTGTTATACAGTCATTTTCATTTCCTGGTAATGATATCTGGCACCTGCTCCATCTAGTGCCACCTGCCTCACTTCTTGAAGAAAGAATTCATCATATATAGGTATGAGTCTTCTGTATAAACTAAAAGCCAGTACTATTTACTTCTCAACCCTGCTTGTCGACGTATTTTGGCTTCTCTAATTTCCCACTGAGGGTCACCAAGTATTAAAGCATAAGCTGATTTCATTTAAAAGGGCTTATCATGTTATTTGTAGAATTCCTCAATTGCTTCATCTTCAGCAAGAGATGTTAGTACATTAAGATCAATTAGTTTCACAGTGGTCTCTTTTTTAAAATCCTTATTGTAACTGCAGTAATACAAAATAAGCAAATGTCCTATGAAATAGTGTTACTGTTTCACTTTGGATACAAGAGAAAAGCAACTCCACTTTTTTTTAAAGGCCACTCAATGTCTTTTGAGTATAAAGTAAACAAAGTTACTAATGTTGCTAGAAAGCACATGGGTGATTGGATATTTAAAAAAAATAAGTGTGGGGTTTTTTCCTGGTGTTTTGCTTTTGTTTTCTTTACACACACACACACACACACACACACACACACACACACACACACACACACACACACACACACACACACACACACACACACACACACACACACACACACACACACACACACACACACACACGCATACACTTAAGTAGTCCTTAAGGCATCAGGTTCAGAGAGGATAAAAAGAAAAGGAAAGGGGAAGAGTAGGAAGGAGAAGGAACAAAGAAGAAAGAAATGAGCTCTGACCCCTAGTGCACTTCAGAAGTAGGGAGGAGCAGTTAGGGCAGTGCTACTGATGCAGAAGACCTAGGGCAGGCTTGGCCAGGCTCACCAACATGGAAGCAACAGCTTTCTCATGGCCTCCTGAGCTGGATCATAGGTGATCTCTAGAAAGTCCCTGAGTGAGCTTGGTGGCTTCGATATAGTTGTTATGAACAGACAAACTTGACTTTCCAAAGGAAAAAAGCTTGTGTACCAATGGCCTGGGTGTAATTTTGAGAGACTCAGATGATGGGAGATCACCTCCCTGGAGCACTTTAGCTGTTATGCAGGAGCTGTTGCTGGAAGTGGAAGTCAGGCATCTTCTACAGTTGTCAGAGGTTGCTATAAGAGAACTGATGGGTGGAATTAATACCAAGTTGTTTGTTCTAGCTTCTTATAATGATATAAAACTTAGGTGATAGGTAGATCCTGGGTAGCCTTGTCAGGCAATAGGCTGCTGCAGATGGTCCCAGATAACCTGGGTTGGGGGAGGTCATGAGCCCATTTGTACAGGAGTTCAGAGGAGGATATTCTCTGGCAATAAAAAAATGAGTACTTTTTTCACTAATTCTTTATTTGCACCTAAAAGGAAAGCTTGTAAGCCATTCTTTTTTTAGCTGAAACTTACTTTTTTCTTCTGATTTCATTTATAATAGGACTGTCATGATTTATATGATTCAGTTCATCCAGTAATATGGTTAGTCCTTGGTTAGTGGATCAAAATCTCAAAGGAGAAAGGTGGGTTTTAACCAACAGTTAATAATATGCTTACAGTCTAAAGAATGTGTGAGCTTAGTGTGCTCTATTCTCTTCCCTGCCATTCTTCCAAAGTCTGGGCAAAAATGAAAACAAATGAAATTCGTTGCAAAGCTGGGAGTGGAATATATCTCAAACTGTTCAGACCTTCTGAGACTGAGACTGAGGTTTCCAGTTACTTAAGAGTGAAGCAGGGATGGGAGAGAAAGGATAATCACTTGGCAACAAGAAGAGGAGGTTCATAAGCTTTGACCTCATAAGTTTTAAGAAATAAGGATTTTAGCTACTTAAGTTTTGAAACTGGTAAAAAAAAATTCTACAGATTAAGTCATGTATCTACCTCCATTTCTACCCATGGTGCCCTTTACATTCAATCTAAATTCCACTCTATAAGCCTAGATACTTGTGGTGAATAAGGCCCAGGATAGGAGAAGATATTTCCGAGGAGAAAATGAGGAGGGACACATCATTAAAGAGAAAACAGTACTAGGATGATAGAAAGCCAAAACCCAGAACTGTCACAATCGATAACAAATATCTGAGAAGAATAATCTAGGACCAAGGTTTTCAGAAAGGTGGGATTTCTGATCTCCCATGGCTGTTCATGGCCACTATTTTTTTTTCTTAGACTTCTATAGCCACTGTAAAGTTTTTGATTGGTCTGGGGAGGACAGAAAATAGACCTTGTTACTGGGCTCAATGTTCGTGGCTACTTTGGTGAGAATGAAATGGGGGAAGTAGGAAGAACTAGAATGGCAGGGAGATACAGGCAGTACTGGGCAGAATGTTAGGGAGGGAGGTCACTAGCATTTGAGGAGATCAGGAAAAGATTGCGTTGGTACTTGAAAGAAATAAAGAATGCTTTGAGGCAGAAGAGGCAATGGGGACAACTAGCATAAAGGCACACAAACAAGGAGACAAAGTGCCACACGTAAGAAACAGAAGGCCAGTTTGGCTGCACCACACACACGGAGTGAGGAAAAAAGAGTCATGTGGAATGAAGCTGGAAAGACAGATTAGTGCCACTATATTAAGGTCTTTAAAAACCCAATGGAGAAGTTTATATTTTATCCCAGAGGCAACAGGGAACCAATGGAATTTTACTGAGTAGAGAATTAACATGATTAGAACTGAGCCAAAGGAAAATCACTTGGCAGTTTTGTTGATTGAGTAGTAGAGAAGACAGAAAACAATAAGGCCACTGCAACTAAGTAAGAAAGAGGTGGCAAGAACATGAATGAAGAGGTCAGTCATGTAAGAGGAGATAAGGGTTCTAGTTCATCACCCTTGTTCCATTTTAAGATGGAAAAGTTTCACGAAGAACAACTATATTCTTTGAGACCTGCAGAATGTTACAGGTTGACGTTGGAGATGATCTCGTTCAACCTCATATTTTACAAATAAACTCAAGTCTAAGTGTAAAATGGAGTTGCCCACTACATATATGCACTTTAAAGCTTTTTTCTTCAGAAGTGAAAACAAATTTTTATTCAAATAAAGTCAAGTCATCAGATCATAGATTTAGAACTGGAAGGGACCTTAAAGCTAATCAAGTCCAATTCTCTGGTTATAGATGATAAAACTGAAGAACAGAGAAATTACTTATACAAGATCACAAAGAAGTAAATGGCAGAGTAGCAGTTCAAAGAACACCCAACTAATTCTAAACCAGACACAGAAGATAGGAATTTACATGATCTAAAAACCTTGAAAAACTAAATCCTAAAATCTAAACAAATATGAAACATAGCTATTTTAAAAGAGCTTAAGTAAAATGAATCTCCCTTTAATGATATGAATATTAGTACTTCTCTTTGCCTATGACTTCACTGTTTAACCAAGACAATATAAAAAAGGGGAAAAAAGTTAATTTTTTAAAAAAAGTCAATTTTTTAAAAAACATGTTTTGGTTAAGGATACAAACTACTAAACAAAGAACAAAGTGATTTAAAATTTTAAAGCATGAATTACTTGATTTCTCACCTTCCCTTTACAAAAACTTAAAATTTATTTGGACTTCTGTGTATTTGTTTTTAAAGTTTAAATGACTCAACCTTGATAAAATTACCAATTTCGTTGTTTGCCATAAGTTTTGCTCCTACGCTATATACAAATTATACCATTTCTTTATCTGGTAGACTACTTGGTATATGATGATTTCAAATGTGGTCTATCATCTCTCTACTTGAATGGTAGCTTTACATCACTTTTATTCTTCTTAAATGAATCACATCTATTGGTTTTGACTCATATCACCATGGACTGAAAACTCTCCACTTTGTTGGCTTCTTTTTTACATGTAGGAACATATATATTATTTAGCTCAGAAACAAAACAGTATTTTCTTTTAGCAGCAAGAAAAATGACAATGAAATCTGACAGAGAAAAAACAAAATTAAAACCTTTGAAGTAAAAATGGTAACATAGTTTCAAAGTTATAAAAATAAGCCAGCACAAAGTATTTAAAATGGTGGTTCCATGTTTGTCTTTAAAGGAAAAAATTTAATTAACTAATGAGTTAATTCATTATAGTTTGTAGAGGAAAATATCAACACTTAAATTTAACCTTTTTAAGAAGTATAAGAATGTACAGCATATCATCAAAGTGTCTTACTAAACTTTAATCAATTTTTGGATTCTATTTTGTGCTTTATTACATTTTAAAAAGTCAAAGTTTTCCTTTTAAAAATGAAAAAGAGAAATTAGGGATTTTCTTAAAATAAATTAGAAAGCAAATAATAATTTACCCCTTAAAAAACTCATAGACTGCCATGACTCATTTTTCAGTCCTATAAACAATTTCCATGATAACATTTACATCTTTGTGTTTCTTTTATAATGAAATCAACAACTAGAGATGACTTAAGTATTAAACTCAACCTCCTAATACAGCAATAAGTAGAAGATTGTTGCATCCTCTTTAAACTTTATAAAAACACTAAAAAAGAAATGAACAAAGAAAACAGAAATATTTTGGCTAGATCGGTAACATTTAAAAGCAATTCTAAGAAGTAGATGAGTAATTATGAAGCCTCTATAGCTGAATTTAGTTCCCCAAAAAAAAATTTGCTAAAGAAGTAACTAGGTGGCACAGTGCATAGAGTATTGGACTTGTGGTCAGGAAGATGAGTTCATATCCTGCCTCAGACATCTAACTACTTGTGTAACCCTGAGCAAGTCTTTTAACCTGTCTCAATCTCAGTTTCCTCATCCATTAAATGAGGAAAATGATAGCAGAGACTTCATAGGGTTGTGAGGATCAGATGAAATAATATACATAAAATGTTTTGCAAACTTCAAAGCGCTACAGAAATGCTAGGCATTATTATCATTATTATTCTTATTGATTTTTTGGTAACTCATAAAGCATTAATAAATGGAAAGGAAGAAAACAAGATTTAGAAAAAGCAGTTGAAAACAGGACATTTATAACTTATCTAAATGAAAACAGGAAGTATAAATATATGTTTAAAAATCATTGGCTGAGTTTCCCGTATTTACAAAATTATTATCTCTATCATCCCCATTAGCCATGAGGGCTAATGGCACAATTTACACCATCATTCAATTGTAGGCTCCAATAGTTTAACCTCAAATAAACAATTTACATATGAAAATTCAGGCAACTAGAACTCCACAGGTATTAACTAAATCAGAATTCAATCTAGAATCATTGTCAAGTTTTGGAACTGTTTGTCAAGATATAAAGCATTAATACCACAGTCTACAATGTGAATACTCTTAATTTAACTCCAGTAATTCAAAAATCTGCAATTAAAAAAATCTTTTTTGTATTTTCAATTGCATACCTTGTCAATCATTTTTCGAGCTTCTACTTCTTCACTGTTGGGATTTTCCAGTTCAATGGTGTAGGTGCCCTTGTCACTCTGGTCGTCATCATTGTCCTTTTCAGAAGCAGCAGAAACAGGCTGAATTTTTAACTTTTTATCCATCTCTTGGTTTGGTCTATGCCCAAGACTGCCTGAACTTCTTAACAATGCAGTTTGTAGGAAGGGTAATGACACTGATGGCTCTTCTGATTTCTGTTTTAATAGTTTCCCATGTGGAACACCATGCCCTGCTCTGTGGCGCGCAGAGCTAGTCTGTAAAGAAAAAGAAACCACTTTGGCATCTGCTGATGTAGGTTTTGATTTCTCAAGTTTTGTATGTGGTGTTGAATAAGGAGTTTCCTGACACAAGGCTCCTGCACTTTGAGTAAAGGAATATGACCGCCTTTTTCTGGGATTGTCTTCATCAAAGAATTCAATCATAAAAGCAGTTTGACTTACAACAACTTGTTCTTGATGTTTTTCTGTAGACTGGGCCTTCTGATGTAGCTTTTTCTGTTCTGAATGGTGACGCCTTAAATGTTCCTCAAGAACTGCTCGCTTGCTACAATGCCTGTGTGCTCCAGCATTTTCTGAATCACTCTGTGTGCCATCATCATGTTTGTTACCTATTGACACAAAAGAAAAACATACCATGATGCTGAGATGGGAACAAAAAATCACAAATACACCACACAAAACAGATATCAAAGTCTTGGTTCTTTACTTTGATTTTATCCAAGGTGTCTATGTTCCCTTCAATAACAGGCTAGGTATACTTCCCTCAAGCTTAATACTTATGATATTCTAGTTTCTATTAGCCAACAATAAAGTATATTTTATAAACATATCAGGAATAAGTCAGTACAAATTATTTACTTTTCACCTAAACTTCACCACTATAAATCCTTAATCTTGATTTACTAAAAAACAAAACAAAAACCTAGTACCACATTATCTGTATTATTTTGTATTTACAACTACAGAAAATAAGCACCCCTCTCTGCTTAAAGCCTGAGACTATTTAAGCAATCAAAAATTTGATCCTAACAGTACTAAGGAGAAATGAAAGGAAAAACTGGGTGATCACACAGAAATGATGCTCTGACAAATACCTTATGAGAATAATAGGACTTCAATGTTTTTTTTTTAAAAGCTAAAGTTAAGCATATCTACTGAACAACAAACATGGAAAATTTATGATACTGTTTAGAACTATGTATAATAGATGTCAAAGTACTTTTTATTAAGAAAAGGAAGCCAAGTGTCATAGTAGAATGTTACTTGAATTCAAATCCTGTCTCAGACTTTAGTTATATGACTCTCAACAAATCACAACCTACTGACCTCAGTTTCCTCACCTATAAAATGAGGATAATAATTAGCAACTAGTTTTCAGGGTTGTTACAAGGATCAAATGATAACATAACACAAGTAATGTGATTTGAAAACATTATAATGCCATAAACATACTAGCTAATATTATCAACATTATTATTATCATTACTATTTTTCTTTACAAACTATAGCAAGTAATGATAAATTACAAAATGAAAATGCAGCAATTCAATTAAACATATTTAAAATTTACTTTAGTGGAGTACTGGAGCCAGGTCATACCAGCTCCAAAGAACCAATTTTCAATGTGAATATTTACGCCTCAGAAATCAACAAACAGTATAAATCAAGGTTTGATTTATTGTTTGGTTGATTGTCTAGACTTAAGAAAACGATGGGGAAAATGTTACTAATGCAGATTAAACTTAAAAGTATATTGTGCATTCATTTTTCCCCCGGAGAGTCAGTTGTTAAACATTTACCAACATACTCCTGGTTAATTTTATCCTTCCAGAAAGTTTGAAAACTAATTTGCAGAACACTCACAACAAATTTTAGCTCACAGAGTAAAAGTAATCTTGGATGACATTAAAAGAAATATACTGTGCAAGATTAAGGTATATCAACCATAGTGACACCATACCCAAAAAGATCAGTTTTTGGACACCACATTTTTTAAAAAGTCATAGTAAGTCAACAGGTATTTATTAAGTTCTTACTGTGTGCCAGACACTGTGTAAGTGCTCAGAATATAAAGAAAAGAAAAACGCTTCAAGGAGTTCACATTCTATTGTTGTACTGAAAGTTAGGTACGGCATAAGTGAGGAATAATCTCAAAGTAAAGGCACGAGAGGGAGCATGGCGGTGCGAAGGAGACTGGGGAAGACTGACAAAAACCTCCTATATATTAGGGGGGATTTGACTGAGACTTGAAGTCAGTGAAATTAAGGGAATTAAGAGGTAGGAGGAGAAAGGATATTCGAGAAATGAAGAACAGAGCAGGGAGATGAAGTATGTGAGGAATGACAAGAAAGTCAATAACACTGAATTCTAAAGTTTGTGGAAGAGAAAAAAGAAGAAGATGACTGGAAAGGTAAAGAGAGTTTTAAATGGAGAGCTTTAAAAGCCAAAAATAAGATTTCCTGTTTGACCTTGGAGATTATAGAGAGACAAAGGAGTTTACTGAGTAGGGGAAGACACCGTGAAGCCTATACTTTTAGGAAGAACACTTTGGAGATAATGTCAAAGACTTTAGAGTTGTTAATGAGGATGAGGACTGAAAAGAGACTATTAGGTGTGACAATTAAGAGATTACTGGTAACTTTAGGGAAAGCTGTTTCAGTTGAATAATGAGGTTGGATGCCCAGAGAGGGGACACTGATTGTAGATAGCTTTCTCAAAGAGTTTAGCCAAAAATGTATATGAAGTGTAGAATGAAATGTAATGGTGATGATCTGATCATGTGAATTTTTTTTTAAGGTTTATGGGGGTCAGGGAGTTAGAAAAGCAGGAGCATGTATATAGATGGATGGATAGATGTATGAATGGATGGATGGATGAATGAATGGACAGATAGACAGAGAGAGACAGAGAGACAGACAGATAGAAAGATAGATAGCACCCAGAGTTGGATAACCAGGATGGTGAAAACTCTCAAGATCATAAAATATGAGAACTAAAGGAATTTTGGGGGGAAATGGCATACAGAATACTCAAGGAAAGAAGAAGATCTCACGGTCAGTCCCTTGACTGACCTTCTCTTTCTCTTTACTCCAGTCTCTGATTACGTATTCCTTATTCTGTTCAAGGCTAATTCCTTGTGTGATCCCATCCCTTTCCATCTACTCTGGCAGATACAGGGGTAGGGAAGCTGCAACCTCAAGGCCACATGAGGCCTCCCAGGTCCTTACGTGCAGTATTTTGACTGAGTTCAAGTTTAACAGAACAAATCTTTTTATTAAGGGGATTTGTTCCGTGCAGTTTGGATTCAGTTAAAGGACTGCACAGAGGAGGCCTTGAGACTGCAGATTCCCCACCCGTGGATATGGATTTGTTGCCTTCAATTCTTCCTTTCCTCAGTTAAAATTCTAGAAAAGGTTATGTATACTTATTGCCTTCATCTTCTCACTCACTTTTCAGCCCTTTGCAATTATGATTTGTGATTTTGGCACTCAAATGGAACTGATCTCTCAAAAGTAACCAATGATTTCTCACAATTGCCAACTCTAATGGTCTTTTCTCATGTACTCGTCTTCCTTGTCCTCTGCAACAGTGGACAGTGGTTACCACTCTACCCCCTGTGTATAGTCTCTATTTTCACAAAAAGTTTGTAAATAATCTTCTCTGCCAAAACACCATTCATACCAAGGACCCTAACTCTGAGTGTATTCCAAGGCTCTTTCCTAGACTCTCTTCTCCTAACAGGATCTCTTAAAGATTTCATTGGCTTCCAAGAGTTTAATAATTCTCTTTATGCTGACATCACTAAGATATAAATATCCAGTCTTCAGTCTCTCTCCTGAGCTTAAGTCCCATATCAATAACTCAGTATGTCCAAAACTGAATTATCTTTCCCTCCAAATTATCCCTTCTACCAAATTTCTTTCTTTCTGCTCAAGGCACCACCATGTTCCAGTCAACCAAGTTTATAACTTTGGCAAGTTTATAACTTTGATTCTTCTTCCCGTTCACTCATAATATATACTCAACTAGCTGATAAATCTTGACACAGGTACATTTCTCATGTCTATCACCTATCCCTCCCCATGCAGTTGCAATGCTTGATTTCAGGTCCTTATGGTCTCTTGCCTGGACCACTGCCATGCCCCACTCAGAACTAATCATGTTACTTCTCGATTCAATAAATCAATGGCTCCCTAATTTACCTAGGATCTTTTTCTTTGCATTAAGAACCCTTTTACAACCTACTCCCAACCACCCTTTATATCATTATTGCATGATACTTCTTTTCATGCATATTTTGGCCTAGTCAAACTGATCTTTTACCATTCTTCAAAAACAACACTTCATCTGGTATCTATGTGATTTTGCAGCAATGGTCCCCAATGCCTGGAATGCACTCCCTCACCTCCACAGCTTAGAATTCTTGATTTTCTTTAATTCTTGATTCAAATAATGCCTTCTACATAAACTCTGTACTGATCTTTCCAACTGCTGGTTCTTTTCCTTAAAAACTGTTATTATTTGGTTGTCTCAGTCGTGTCGTAATCTTTGTGACGTCATTTGGGCTTTTCTTGGCAAAGATAATGGAGTGGTTTGCCACTTCCTTCTCCAGTTCATTTTACAGATGAGGAAACTGAGGCAAACAGGATTCAATGACTTGCCCAGGGTCACATTGCTACTAAGTGTCTGAAGCCAGATTTGAACTCAGGAAGATGAGTCTTCCTCCTGACTCCAGGCCCAGCACTCTATCTACTCAGTCACCTAGCTGTCCATCCTTAAAAATTATTGTGTATCAATTTTCAATATAGTTTGTTTTCCTATGTACATTCATACATGCAAACGTACATGCTGTCTTCCTTGGTTACACTATATGCTCCTTTGTATCCTGAGTGCTGGCACATGACATACATACTTTGCTTTTTTTTTTTTTTTGGTGACAGCTCTTTCCAGTATTTGCAGGGCTGTTATGTGAAAGAAAAACTAGACTGGGCCTCAAACAGAACTAGAAGTAACAGTTATAAATTATAAGGAGTTAAAGTTAGGCTTGATATAAAGAAAAACTTTCCAATAGCTAGAGATATTCAAAATTAGAATAGGCTGATATATATCTCAGACTGCTCCAGCTGCAGGTCCTCTCAGTTCAGCGGTGCGAGGAGGAGCATCGAGGTCCAGGAGCCCTGCTGGAGAAGTACCTCCCGCCACTGTGGCCCTTTCCCTCCAACTTGTCGACCCATTGGTGCTCGCCCGTTTGTGGGGAGAGGGAGCCAATCCACCCTCGCAGCCAAGATGCCCAAGAGGAAGGTCAACTCTGAAGAAGGGGAAGTAAGGAAGGAGCTCAAGAGAAGGTCAGCTAGATTGTCAGCTAAACCAGTCCTTGCAACAGTTGAACCTAAGCCCAAAAAGACAGATGGAAAAAATAAATCTGAGGACAAAAAAGTTCACACAAAAGTAAAAAAAGGAGCAAAAGGAAAACAAGCAGAAGCTACTAACCAAGAAGAGAATAAAGATGATTTGCCTGCAGAAAATGGAGAAATTAAAAATGAAGAGATTCCAGTCTCTGATTCAGCAGGAGAGAAAGAAACCAAATCTGAATAACATCTTATACCATGTGTTTTAACAATTGTCCCTATTACCTCCCTTCTTGTACAATTCAGAGGAATATTTTTATCAACTATTTTGTAAATGCCAGTTTTTTAGCAGCTCTAGAAACACATTTTTAAGAAGGAGGCAATCCCACCTCATTACATTAATTTTTTAAAACATTTAGATAAATGTTAGCCAGTCTAAAGTGGCTTTATTTATATTCCTGTTTAAAGAGGTGAAATCATGTGCTGGTTGTCAGTTTGGTTTGTTGTTTATTTGTTTTAATACAACCAGAAATTAGTAGAATGTTGACTAGTATGGTTTTGTGTGTCTTGTGCATAGACTTAACATCCATAGGCAGTTTTGACATTTTAAATGAAGCACAGATAGTAATTTGGAGTTGTGACCATGAATTTTAAAGCTTTTATTTTAATCTGTATCTATCTCATCTTTAGGTACAATTGTTTCCTAAATAAAACTGCTCCCTGCTGTTGGATCTCCCTTTCAAAATTGTACACTATCTGTGACATTGTCATCTCTGTTAGTGGTGGTACAATTTTTTTCCAGTAACTTCGTTAATGTGCTTTAAAAGACTGGAAAATCTGTATAATGAGTATAGTTTTATCAAATACAGAATTAATGGAACTTTGCTTTGTTAAAAACCAAATACTTTATCCATATTCAGGATGCTGGTATTTGGTAACCTCTTTTTAGGGAGAGTTGCCTCCAAACTTAAGAGTAAGAAAGTCACTGGAATAACAGTTCAGAAAAAGATTACAACTACATAGTTTTTAGACTTTTCTAGCATTTTTAAATGTACAATTTATTCATAGTGTCTATGTACTGATTACCAAATTAACTAATAAAATCTTGATTATAAAAGAAAAAAATTAGAATAGGCTGCTTTGGGGGGCAGTGGATTTCTCCTCAGTGAAATTCTTCAAGCAAAGATTGGTTGACCACTTGTCAGTTATATTGCACTGGGGATTTCTTGTGCAGCTATGAACTGAACTTGAAAGTACCTCAAGTCCCTTTCAACTCTGAGATTCTGTGATTCTATGAAATATATTTCAACTGGTTTTCACATTCATTTACATCCTTATTTTCTCATATAAAGAGAAATCACGATAATACTTATATGTATACTACATGATAATTCTGAATCCAAGTCAATTTCTTAACTGAAAATAAAAAAAAATTATGTAAGATTAAGAGTTATATATAATACTACCATTAATTAACATTTACCCAGTTATATATAGCACTACTATCAATTAACATTTACTGAATCCATTTTTCAAATATCTAAGCATGTCCCTGATTTTTAAAAAATTCTTGTAAACCTTCACAAACTCTTTTTAACTCTTTATGCTCTGTTACCCTAGGAATATCCTTTTGGTAAAAGGTCTAACTTCCTAGAAGGAAGGAGATTTTGAACTATCTATGTTCCTATGATATATAAACATGTGCCTGAGAACTTTATGGGTACATGACATTGTACTAGGAAAAATCAATTCGAGGATCTGTTTCTGTCCACTTTATAGAGTGTCGTCAGAATGAATCTGACTTCTTGGAACATCAAGCTGATATTTCTAACAGTGGTCTAAAATATCATGGTAAATAATAGTCACTATAAATTAATTCATACTTCCCTGATGTGAAATTTTATGCATGTTATTTGACCTTTCACTGATTCAGCATGCTCATAAACCAAATCTCAATTACATGCCAAAAAGGATAAAGAAATAATCTAATACTACCTTGCTTCAGTGTGAAAGCATAGTGAAGTTAAAAGATATTTTGGATATATGTAGAACTTTGCAGCAAATCACAGTTTAAATCAGGGATGAAGAACCTGAGGCCTCAAGGTCACATGTGGCCCTCTAGGTCCTTAAGTTTGGCCCTTTGAGTCCAAGTTTTACAGAACAAATCCTTTGATTAAGGGGATTGGTTCTGTGAAATTTGGACTCAGTCAAAAGGCTACACCCAAGGACCTAGAAGGACACACATGGCCTTGAGATCACAAGTTCCCCAGCCCTGGCAATAACCTCTTTTGGCGAAGATTGTGAATCTAGTCCATAATTTCCAGAACTAAACTTGTTGCCCAAATATCTTACTATCACAAACACCCTAGGATATTTGTTCACTAATTTTGGTACAATATATTTTTAATGATAAAAACCTCAGGTGCAAATCTGGAAGGCCCACAGAGAACAGAATTCTCTGTAGAGGACCAGATTCTAAGAAGTTAGTCTCACAATTACTCAGTGCTCTGAAAAACTGGCTTCTGATAACATACTTAGCAGGTATGAAAGGAGGGGAAAGAGATGGTACATAGGAGTAAAACAATTCAGAAAAAGAAAGGGTAAACAAAGAAAGAAGAAAAGCAATTAGAAATCACAGATGGGGAGCCAAAGAAAATCAATGGCAGCTGAATAAAATAGGGAAATAATGATTTATGAAAGTGTTCTAATGTCTATAAAGTACCTTCTCCAAAGGAAAGGTGATGACTAAGACTCAGATAATGAAACAAATATGTAAATCTTCAATATAGTGATTATTCGGAAAGTACTGTGGAACCAAAATATTTAAGATGATTAATGATATTGTTGAGTAGTACCCTCTCCCTCTGGATATTCTCTCAAGGTTTTCCTCTTATGTGACTGCTCCATAGCAAGTCTTTTGTTGGAGCTTCTTCAGTACCATACATACCTCTTACCCATGGGCATACCCCAAAGCTTTGTCCGAGATCCTCTTCTTACTCTATACTTCCTTCTCTTGGTGATCTCATCAGCCTCCAAATATGTAATTATCACTTGTATGCAGATGACGCCCAGATTCATAAACCCAGGCTCAGTCTCTTTCCTAAGCTCTAGCACCACATTACCAACTACTTACTGGACACTTCAAACTTAATATTCCAGGGAAGCTAAAACCTAATAGGCCCAAAACAAAACTAAGTATCTTTCTTCCTAAACCCTCTCCTGTACCAAATTTTCCTATTTCTGTTGAATGCTCCACTGCTCTTTTAGTCACCAAGTTCCTAATTCAGCCACCTCAGAGGCAACCTCTCACTTTACTTCTGGAGAAAATGAGGCCCTGGGCAGGGGAGGGGGCAGGTAAGTGACTTGTTTAAGGTCACAAAAGGAAAAAAAGTTTCAGAGGCTTTTAATCCAGATTCTGTGACTCCAGAGCCAATGTTCTTTCTGCTGTACCACAAGGTCTCTCAAAACTAAGATCTCAAAGTAAACTCTGAATTCAAAGTCCAGAGTATCAAGCATCATAGGTAGAATTCTAACGATGGTATTGCACCACTCAGTGAGCTCTAGTAAGGGTCTCTATTGCCTCTAAGATAAAATATAATTTCCTGTTTAACTTTTAAAACCCTTTGCACCCTGTCTCCCTCCTGATGTTTCTAGCCTCCTTATTCATCATTCCCCTCCTGTGCTCTGCCTCCTCTCTCAGTTCCCCTTCCATCACACTCCACCATCTCCATGCCTCTGCTCTAACTTTCCTCAGGGGAAAGTCCTAGATATCATGGGATCCCTACTTTCCTTCAAGACTCTGCTCAGTTACTACTTTAAGGATGAAGCCTCTTCTGAGCCCCTCAACTGTTAATGTCTTCTCTTCCCTGACTACTTTCTATTTATCATATGTAAACATATATTGTCTTTCTTGATACAATGTTAAATCCTTTTGGGGATTTCAATTTTTGTCCCTAGCATATAGCACAGAGCCTGGTTTATAGTAGGCACTTCATAAATGCTTATTGATTGAAGGAAAAAACAAAACTCAAAGGGAAAACAGAAATCAAACAAAATCTACCAGCACAACAATATAATTAAGGAAGAACATGAAACTTTATAATTGATATCACTGCTTGAAAAATATGCCCCATCATAAGAACGGAAAATAATTACTTGAACTAGTGAAATTTTATTTTTTCCTATGCTTTTTCAAAATGACAACTGTAAAGAGATAAGATAATTTTTGTCTTTAAATCAAGACTGTGTGCAGTGTGGTAGAAAACATCCTGGAATGGAGTCAGCAAGATATGGGCTCAAATCTCAGCTTTACCAGTGACTATGGGCAGGCAGGTCATTGAATCTCTTCTGACCTTCAATTAAAGTGACATTGAAAATGGGAGCTATTATCTAGTCCATCTATCTCATTTAAATATAAGGAAACCGACAGGTCATAGAGCTTTATAGTTGCATAGTAACTAGAATTTAGGCCTTTCAGTCTAGTGCTCTCTTCACCACATCTTATTGTTTCCTCTAACAATTAAGTTTGTCAGGTTTGT
Organism: Notamacropus eugenii; assembly: GCF_028372415.1. Classification (NCBI taxonomy): domain Eukaryota; kingdom Metazoa; phylum Chordata; class Mammalia; order Diprotodontia; family Macropodidae; genus Notamacropus; species Notamacropus eugenii. The sequence continues at coordinate 403,979,140 of NC_092873.1, forward strand.
AGCAACAACAACTACATTTTTTTTTTTTTTAGAATACAAGATACTGGGGAGGAGCCAAGATGGCGGAGTAGAAAGATACACATATGCTAGCTCCGAACCCACCGCCCATAAAATACCTGTAAAGAAGAACTCCCAACAAATTCTGGAGCAGCAGAAGTCACAGAACAATGGAGTGGAGGAGATTTCTGTTCCAGAGAGCCCTGAAAACCTCTCACAAAAGGTCCTTCGCACTGCGGACCTGGAGCCCAGCCCAGCCCTGCCTTGGCCGCGAGGCACTGAGAGGAGCAGATCTGAGCAGTCGTCAGGAACAGAATCTCCAGCGACTGCTCAGATCCCTCCACCCACAGGCTCCAAAGGTCGGTGAGAGAGTCTCTTTGGCTGGCCGAGAGGGGAGTGGGGTGTCTCCATAACTCAGGCCCCCTTGGGAGGCAGCAGTGGAGGCAGCAGAAGACAAGGGCTCCCAAAGCAGGCAGGAGCTCAGATCCATTGTTGGAGGTTTCCCCATAAAACCTCTGAGGGAACTGAGCCCCGTGAGGTGGCCCTGCTCCCATCCGAGCAGCTGAACTTAATCTCACACTGAATAGTAGCCCCAACCCTGCCCAAAGCCTTGAGGCTGGGAATCTGTATTTGAATCTCAGACCCCAAGCCTGGCTGGGCAGATCTGGAGATGTGGTGCGTGTGGAGAGGACACTCAGAAGTCAAGTAACTGGCTGAGAAAATGCCTAGAAAAGGGAAAAAAAATAAGACCATAGAAGGTTACTTTCTTGGTGAACAGGTGTCTCCTCCCATCCTTTCTGATGAGGAAGAACAATGCTTACCATCAGGGAAAGACATAGAAATCAAGGCTTCTGTATCCCAAACATCCAAAATAAATATTCAATGGGCTCAGGCCATGGAAGAGCTCAAAAAGGATTTTGAAAATCAAGTTAGAGAAGTGGAAGAAAAACTAGGAAGAGAAAGGAGAGAGATGCAAGAAAAGCATGAAAAGCAGGTCAATACCCTGCTAAAGGAGACCCAAAAAAATGCTGAAGAAAATAACACCTTGAAAAATAGGCTAACTCAACTGGCAAAAGAGGTTCAAAAAGCCAATGAGGACAAGAATGCTTTCAAAAGCAGAATTAGCCAAATGGAAAAGGAGGTTCAAAAGCTCACTGAAGAAAATAATTCTTTCAAAATTAGAATAGAACAGATGGAGGCTAATGACTTTATGAGAAACCAAGAAATCACAAAACAAAACCAAAAGAATGAAAAAATGGAAATAAGGTGAAATATCTCATTGGAAAAACAACTGACCTGGAAAATAGATCCAGGAGAGACAATTTAAAAATTATGAGACTACCTGAAAGCCATGATCAAAAAAAGAGCCTAGACATCATCTTTCATGAAATTATCAAAGAAAACTGCCCTGAGATTCTAGAACCAGAGGGCAAAATAAGTATTCAAGGAATCCACAGATCACCGCCTGAAAGAGATCCAAAAAGAGAAACTCCTAGGAACATTGTGGCCAAATTCCAGAGTTCCCAGGTCAAGGAGAAAATATTGCAAGCAGCTAGAAAGAAACAATTCAAGTACTGTGGGAATACAATCAGGATAACACAAGATCTAGCAGCTTCTACATTAAGGGATCAAAGGGCATGGAATAGGATATTCCAGAAGTCAAAGGAACTAGGAACTAAAACCAAGAATCACCTACCCAGCAAAACTGAGTATAATACTTCAGGGGAAAAAATGGTCTTCCAGTGAAATCAAGGACTTTCAAGCATTCTTGATGAAAAGACCAGAGCTGAAAAGAAAATCTGACCTTCAAACACAAGAATGAAGAGAAGCATGAAAAGGTAAACAGCAAAGAGAAGTCAAAAGGGTCTTTACTAAAGTTGAACTATTTACATTCCTACATGGAAAGACAATATTTGTAACTCTTGAAACTTTTCAGTATCTGGGTAGTTGGTGGGATTACATACACACGCACACACGCACACGCACACACACACACAGAGCACAGAGTGAATGGAATAGGATGGGATCATATCTTAAAAAAATGAAATTAAGGGATGAGAGAGAAATATGTTGGGAGGAGAAAGGGAGAAATGGAATGGGGCAAATTATCTCTCATAAAAGAGACAGGCAAAAGACTTTTTAGTGGAGGGAAAAAGAGGAGAGGTGAGAGAAAAACATGAAGTTTACTCTCATCACAGTCCACTAAAGGAAGGAATAAAATGCACACTCATTTTGGTATGAAAACCGATCTTACACTACAGGAAAGTGGGGGAGAAGGGGATAAGCATGGTAGGGGGGATGATGGAAGGGAGGGCAATGGGAGGAGGGAACAATTTGAAGTCAACACTCTTGGGGAGGGACAGGATCAAAAGAGAGAATAGAAGCAATGGGGGGCAGGATAGGATGGAGGGAAATATAGTTAGTCTTACACAACACGACTATTATGGAAGTCATTTGCAAAACTACACACATATGGCCTATATTGAATTGCTTGCCTTCCCAAAGGGAATGGGTGGGGAGGGAGGGATGAAGAGAAGTTGGAAGTCAAAGTTTGAGGAACAACTGTCGAGTACTGTTCTTGCTACTAGGAAATAAGAAATACACGTAATAGGGTATAGAAAGTTATCTGGCCCTACAGGACAAATGAGAAGATGGGGACAAGGGAAGGGAGGGATGATAGAAGAGAGGGCAGATTGGTGATAAGGGAAATCAGAATGCTCAGTGTTTTGGAGTGGGGGAGGGGACAAATGGGGAGAAAATTTGGAACCCAAAATTTTGTGAAAATAAATGTTAAAAGTTAAATAAATAAATTTTAAAAAAAAGAATACAAGATACTATATTAAAAATGAAAAAAAAAGTTTTGTCTCAGTACCATGATTAGAAATACTTATTTTACAGAATGAAGGTCTCTTTTGGCAACCCAAAAAACATACCTGTTGTCAGGTAACTCAATAATTCAGTGGTTTCCTGACCATCAAAATGCTGCTAAAACACAAATTCAATGTGTCTTACAGAATATTCCTTTATAAAGTAAAAAGAAAAAACCTTATTAATGTACTTCCTCTTGTTATCTCCTATTATAACAGGTACTTGTTCACATGTCTGACTTTTTGTCTTTATTCAACTCAGTATGTGCTACGAATCATCTCTAACAAAATTTCCTAAAGGTAAATTATCTATTTCCTTTTAATGGAAAATTAATTGTAATGATTAACCTTTCACCTCAGAATATTATTAAATAGGGTTTTGTTATATATCAATTAATAGCCCTCTTCCAAAAAAAAAAGCTTATTAGTAAGCACTTACATAAGAATGATAAGAGAATAAGAACTGAACTTCATGGGGGTAAGGGGGGGAATCATTATGAGCTTTGGAAGACAAGATGTGTACTCCTAAGTCAAATGGGAATTCCTTTCACTGAACACTTCCTCATGAACTGTTAGCACCAAAAGCAATAAATGAGTTTCTTTAAAATTATCCTCCTAATTTTCCTTTCTAGTCTTTCCCCTTCAAGACAACTTGTGGCCTTGATACTAGCTAGAAAGCAGATGTGCTCACAGCTATCCCTTAGATTAACTGAGTCTTAAAGTTCTAGTAATAAAAGAAATTAACTCCCCATGGATACAGAATAAAACTAAACTGTCAATTGTTATTTCTTCACTCTGCCACTTAAGCTTTGACAGTGATTTTATGCTGGGTAATTACATAATTCAGTAGTTTAAGTTATGCCTTTCTAAATTAAAGATCTAATCAAGAATAATTTTAAAAGTTGGTAAAAGCAACAGAGATGATAACCCCGACAATATTACTACTTTGTATTTACCACATATACATACTTAATAATGTCTCATCTTGTCAACACCATCACAAAGTGAATTTTCTAGATGACTGACACTTACTATTTGAAGCTATATTTTAAAAATATACTTTAATGAAAAATCTTCTAAAATACGTCCACACAATGATATCATAGTAAAAACTAGATGCTAAATGTAATTAGCCTTTAATTGATGGATCAAAGTCATAATTATGAACTTTATTTTAGTGTTTCTGTAATTTATTTATGCCATGGGTCAAGTCACTGAAGATTTAGCAAGATAATTTAAAAGGGAACCAAATTATCTTATAAAAATACACAGTTCTGAATGACAAAGTCATGAAGCATTTCAGATATTTATGATCTTTCTCGTACTTTGACCTCATATAAAATTTTTTTTTGCTCCTTTCATGTACTTAACAAGTACTGAATTAGTTGTTCATGTATCAGGTCCTCATTACTAGATGAGGACAGTGACCTATTCTCTAAATGTTGTATCTCTTCTAGCACCTAGCATGGTGCTAGGCACTTAACTAGGTACTCGATAAATATTTGAATTCAGTTTTGCCTCTCTTTATATCCTCAGTGCTGCGCACAATGTATTGCAAATAGAAGACGCCTGATAAGAAGACACCTTGACTTGGATGTGAGTCAGTCTTATGTTACAAAAAAAAAAAGTGACAAAACAGGCTCCAATTCTTCCATCAAATAATTGGCAGAACTCCAACTGACAACATTTAGAGTCCTGGTTAATCTTACCTGATAGTGAAAGTAAAATTATAGTTCATTATGAATACCAAAATACAGTAGGATAAACACAACGTATTATAAAACTAATATATTATTTTCCAATAATATTCAAGACACTTAAAGATGATTTTAGAAATAAAAATCAGAGCAGTTAAAAGCTCTAGTTAATCCTAAATAGTTTTTATTTTGTAAAAGTATAAGTAGCAAAACCAAGAAATAATCAATTGGATAATTTGAATGATTTATGCCTGCACTTCTGATATAAAAATATACCCATCTCTGACTAATTATTATACTTATAAAACATGAGAAGCATGTCACAAACATTCTAATATGTGATTCTTTGCCCAAGAATTTAATGTTAAAAATAAGTAATATGTAATATTTGTATTTCCATATAACTGATTTTAATATCTGAAAATAATATTATATAGTACTGTCATTTTTTAAAATGTGAAATTTTTCTTCTATGTCAAAATTATTTAAAATCTCATCCAAAGTCTAGATAGACGTTTTGATAAAACTATCATAGTAGCATTTAATTCTGCTTACATCCTTGATTTCCATCATTTCAACTTAATATTACATATAATTTTGTTTTCTGTGAAACATATTACAAAATATTTTGCTTCTGATGGGAGATAAAGAAGTATATTTCATGACATAAAAGTCAACTTATACCAACAATCTGATTTTCACAAGAAAATGGACAGCATGGAACAGTGGAGAGAGTGCTCGTTTCAGAGTCTTGAGATCTGGGTTCAAGTTCCAATTCTCAGTCTTAATGATGCTTAACCTTGGATAAGTAACAACTTCTAATTTTCCCTCTGTCAACTCCCTAACATTTTAAGTTGAAGAATAGTCACTGATCTGATTTAGTGAAAGAAGTTTCCTTCCAGGATATACCAATGAAGTCATAGGACCAGACCTCCCCCACCTTTTCTCCATCCCTCCCCCTAAAAAATAAGGAAAACAGAAAGAAAAGAAAGGAACAAGTAAATGAAGGTACACTGTTATTCACAGAATAAAGTTGGATGATGACTGCTTCCTGTTTTTTATATGTTAAATAGAATTAATTGAACACCATTATCTACCATATAATAAGTCACACAATAATACACAGCATGCTTACTGCAAGATCATTTAATTTTCTTTACCACAAAATAAGAACTGAAATGATCATTAACTTTACCTTTCAACCTTTTCAAGTAAACTGGAACATCACTTTTAATACTTTTGGAGTCCTCCTCTGTTCCTTCCCAAATCATTCGAGGAGGATTATTCTGTGCCAGCCAGTCAGCAACTTTGTTTTCTGGTGCCATCATTCCACTTTGAATCCCAGGAATATCCTGAGTACCTGAAGGAGAGGACTTCTTCGACTTATGGCGCTGATCAGGAGTAAATTTTGTCACATGGTCTCTAATAGTTACTTTGCCAGGAGCATTATCATCAAATTCAATGGTAAATGAAGCATGCCCTGCACCTGCTGCATGGGAGCTTTGTATATCTTTTGTTGGGATTTCATGAATAGTGCTCTCTGTTATTTGTGATGGTTGCTGGAATTCTTTTGTAGGGATCTCAAAATAACTTGGTTCCCTACAGAAAGGATAAAGCACTTCTTCATTTGCAGTTGCAGATTGCTCGTCAACTTGCTTGGCATTTGTGCTGCATCCTAGTGAGAAAAATAAAAGAAAATTCAAAATATTGGGGAATTTCAGGGGAATTTACAGTGAATCCTGATAAAGGTCACTTACCCCTAAAACCAAAAGACAAGGAACTGGAATAGAAGGTCTGAGCATATGAACTCAGGAGTAGTCTTCAAACTGGAAAGCGAACAATATTGAAGAAAGATGAAACCTGTCTGTAAGCATGCCAAAGTGGGTGAATGCTTACTTATGGATTTATCAAAGCCTACACTATATCCAGTTTTAGGTAAGAGTATATGCACTGTTAAGTAAGAGGCATAAGATAACAAAAGTAAGAAAAACTGGCAAAGAATGGGTATTTCATTGTTAACCTTATGCTTGTTTTTTCATCTCTGAAAAATACCATAGAATTGAACTGAAGTTTTCAATCTAGATGAAGAATGTTGCTTAATGACTTTGTTCTTGGCATAAAATTAAAAAGCAGGGATTTTCTAATAAAGAGTGAGAGAGATCTTTGTGAAATATTTATGTGCAGAAGTAAATACAAAGTCCAGTAGAATTTCATACAGGCATGAGAACTAAAAAAAGAAACCAACATATAAAAGGTGTTTTAAAAGTAACTACACCACTTGCTGTTCTTTCTTATTATTAAAGAAGCACTTTAGTAATGAAATAGGAAACAACTATTGAGGCATGAGTTTAGTATTTTCAATAAGACTGATTTAAAAAAACACTTTAAGACACTTTAATCAAGTATTATAGAGCAAAATATTTGCCTGTAGCCCCAAAATCAAAGCACTGGTGTGAAGATATAGTAAAAATAGAAAATTCTACTGCCAACTGATTTCTGCACAAGAAAATTAAGCTATATTTCCATAAACTGAATATGTATGCATGGATGTCAGCCATTTCAAAGTAAAGCGGAATTATAAAACTTAGCTCTACTAATAGTAACATAAAGAATGAATAAATTTGTGAATACTACTTCACTGCTGCTATGGAAACTAAAACGAATCAGATTTGTAGGCAATATTAAAGAGCATATTTTGTGCTCTAAAATTTAATTAAATTTTAATGTATCATGTAAAGCCAAGCATGCAAAATTCAAAACAAAAATTAAGAGCTCTTTGATTCAGCAAACAAAGTCATGTCCTAACCAAGATGGTCAGTGGCAAAATAATTTCTTCCCATTTGTCTGAAGGAATTTCCAAGTTTTAAGAAGATTTATCTGTATATATCCTCTTATTCTCCCCCTTCTCCCTACTCCCCCCTCCCCCTTCTCTGGAGGAAGCAGAAAAACTTGGAAAGAAAAGGAAATGAACACAGACTAAATGTTTTCAGTCATTTTTCAACCAGAGGAGATAAGTGATATAGTAGGAAAACGCTACATTCACACTCAGAACACTGGGTTCAAATTCTGGTTCTGTAACTTAAAACCTCTGTGACCTTGGATAAGTTACATAACCTCTCCAGTTTTCCTCATCGTTAAAAAATGAGAGCATTAAACTGGATGACCTCTCAGGTCACTTCCTGTTCAAAATCTATGATTCAGTTAAATTCTATCATCAATTCAAAGTAAGAGAACTGGTGTCTTCTGAGAAAGCTCTTGAATTATTCTATTCTTGATGATAAATGCTTGCATTTGTTTCTTCAGAAAAAAACATTCAAAAGTTGAGTATCTTTTGGACATGGTATATAACGTAATCCCAGGTGGATGAATGGGGCGGCCATACAGCAATAACTTAGAGCTTTTCATGTGAACAACTTTAAAGATTAGAGAAGAAATCAAGATTTATTTCCAAGAAAGAAGATCTGCCAGAATATAAAAAATTTCCAAATGGAAAGTAAAAACAAACAAATAAACAGCCATTAATAATAAGTTTTCTTAGTTGTTCAAGTAACTGATAATGAAAGAACATTTAAAAGTTCTAAGAAAGCAAAAAGCAAATTTACATAAAGAAGATATACAACCAATTTAAAATTGCCTAGTATCCTCAAAGTGAAAAAACTCGTTTAATTTTATAGCTGAAGTTCTAGATCTAGAACATCAGATTCTAAGTTAGGGAATATTTTCTAGGTGTAGTGATTTTTAAAAATTAGAATTTTTTGAAACAAACAGTAAAAAATTTGATTATCTGAAATATTCAACAAACATTTCACTGCCAATTACATTTTTAAATAAGGATAAAAGCCAAAAAGGGAGGCAGCATGGCATAGTCTTGCTTCTGACATACACTACAGACCACAGGCAAGTCATTTAACCTTTTAGTATTCTATTCTAGGCAACTAGTAAATATCATAACATACAAATGAATTGCTGAAATGCATCTGTACAGGGAGTTTCTATAACATGGAAAGAATTTTTATATGAATGAAGACAGAGATCAAAGAAATGAAGATACAGACCCGATACCATTGGGTTCATTAAATTCTATTCTCAAAAGCAAATTTGTTAATTTATTTATGTTTTTAACAAATATTTATGAAGTTTCTAACTATGTAATACTCTTAGCTAAGTAAAATAATATAATCTATTTATCTGAAAACAGAACAGAGTCTTTAGAATGAATGTCTCATAAAGTCAGGGATTTTTTTCCCTTTTCTTTGTATCCACAGTGCCTGGAACATAGTATATGCTTGAAAAATGTTTGTTGACCAAATTACTAACATTTCAACTTCAATACAGTTTGTACAAAAAATATAACACCTCCCTGAATCACCTGTATTTGTCCTGCCTCTCTTAGCTTGCTACAAAAGAGCTGGAAGAATATAGAATTTGTTGTAAATCTGTAATTCCTTTAAAAAATTTTTTCCCTCAGCCACTTTTTCTGGTAGACAGTCCAAAGTTTTTGGAATGATTATAGATTTTAGGAAATTCTGCCATTTTCTAGGGATTAATGCAAATGGCACAATGTCATCTACAGAAAGGAGCATCTGAAGGACCTCAGCACCAGTATCTGTAAATCTCTCTTTTAGTCCTTGACTAAGCTCCATCATATGCTCCCTTCTTTACTCTGACACAGCATCACTTCATACATGGTCTTTTACAAAATAGCATATTGGTTAGACTGCCTGCCACAGATCTCTCACCTCACTGTGTTCAGCTACTAAAGTGATTTCCCCCAAGTTTAGGTTCAATCATGTCACCCCCTCCTATGCAATGAACTCCAATGGCTCCTTATCACCTCTAGGATCAAGTATAAAATCCTCCTTCACATTGGTGGTGCAGTGGATAGAGCACCAGTGCAGGAGGACCTCAGTTCAAATCTCACCCCAGACACTTCACATTCTCTAGCTGTGGGACTTTGGGAAAGTCACTTAACCCCAACTGCCTCATCCTGGGTCATCTCAAGTCATTCTGATGAATATCTGGTCATTGGATTCAGATGGCTCTAGAGGAGAAGTGAGGCTGGTGAGCTGCATGGCCCTCCCTCACTCAAAACAAAGTCAAGTGCAAGTTGTCATCATTTCTTCTTCAGCAACAAAGGACGAACACACACAATCTCCAACATGATAGCAGTGAACCCTTTTGGTGAACATTTATCTCTTTCTTAAGCTTTGATATTAATAACTACTGACTACCACAAAGTTATGTTATATCTCTTAAGGAATTTTTTTTAATGATTCTTACATATGCATGGGTAACTCCTTATTGGAAAAGAGTATTTAAAGTATTGTTTTTATAAGTAAGGCAAAAGCTTTTTTATAGTCACTGAACAATAAGTGGGTTCTTGTATTTTCTGTTCCTTATAGTCTATTGTACAATTGTAAAAATGTGATTCATTGTAGAATAATGCTTTCAGCTCTTAGTTGCTACTCCCTTCAGATATGTTCAACAAAGATGCCTTTGATAATTTGGAGATTTGCATATTTTTTTGTGGAGACTGAGAAAATGGGCATATAGACTGGTAGTTACTGACATTCCTTAGGTCACCTTTTTTGTAATATGCTCTAAAATGTTTTTCTATTCTTCAGGGATATGTAAGAGAAGTAGTTAGCTAGAGACTTAATGCTTGAATGAACTAATAATTGTGTTACCTCTAGTATGTACCTCTGGTCTTGCTCAGTGGTTTTTCCTATATATTTTCCCCCTTAGTCCAATATTCACTTCCTCTTCCAGCAGCTCATCACAGCAGGACTGTGATGATAGGATATAAAAATTTAAGACTCCACTGTTCTCAGTGATGAAAAGAGTTTAAAATTTTTTTTACATACTTTTTCCATTTTTCATTGTCCTTTCAGCTTTATCCTTAAATATCTATGTGATAATGCTGTTTCTTTAATTTCTTATTAAGCTTTCTTTAAAACTGTTTTCCTTCTACTGTTTCTCAATAGTCTATGAGCCAATACTGTTCAAAATCTTCCACCACCTTGTATTGTAAGATTTTATAAACAAATTTATAATCTACACTACTGTTGTCTGCTATCTCTGACAAAAAGATTAACTGTTTGTTGACTAGGCACTTTTGTTCTCATTATTGAAACTCAATCATATCTTGTTAAACTTCACCAGGAAACAGTTAAAATTAATGAACAAAAAAGCATTCATCAATCACTGCTACTTGACAGGATTTGTGCCTCGTGCTGATGATAAAAACATAATGATATCAAAGAGGGAAATAACACATATGTGGTGGAAAGGGAAGGGAGTTTTAAAATGAAGTGACTAAAGCACTGTAAATGGAACTATAGTACAGTTGACTGTTATGCCCTTTCCAAGAGGAAAATTAGTACTGATTTAATTACTGTATTCAGAGAAAGATGAAAAAAGATATCGGGCTGTGTTGAGGGGAGATGTACACACATAATGGCAAAGCAGATAACAAGATGCCCAAGAGGGCCTAGATCAGAGGTGGGGAACCTGTGGCACTGAGGCCACATGTGGCCTTCTAGGTCCTTGGGTGTGGCCCTTTGAGTCCAAATTTTACAGAAGAAATTTTTTCATTAAGGAGATTTGCTCTGTGAAGTTTGGATTCAGTCAAATTACTGCACTTGAGCGTGTAGAAGGCCACACGAAGCCTCAATGCCACAGGTTCCCCACCCTAATCTAGATTTTCTGGAAGATGACTGGATGTGAAGCATAGCTGGGGGCTAGCTAAATATAATAGAATAAAATGAGTTTGCACTCAACAACGATCAAAATTCTTCCCTCCTTCCATTTTCTTTTTTGAAATAATTTATTTATGTAGGTCAGAGTTAGTTTAATTGCATACCATATGTTTTTCTCATTTTTATTTTACAAATTTTGAATTACTTTTATTGTTTGGTTTAAATGAGTCAGTAGTTTGACTGTAAGGATAGATTATCTAGGAGACATTTCCATAGTAGTAGAGTTGTTTCAGTCTACTACGGAATAATAAATCTCAGTTTTAGTGCATATCTAATACATGCTGATTCTTTTCTCAAAGAAGGTATTCATTATATGAAGATAAGAGTTCTAAGCCTATAACCTTTTAACATCTTACTCCTGGACCTTATTTTTCAACATATGTTTTTGTTGTTCACCCCTATGTCTACTTTTATATTCAGACGCTTTTGTTGTTAAGTCATTTCAGTCTTGTCTGATTCTCTGTAACCCTAGTTGGGGTCTTCTTGGGCAAAGATACAAGAGTCCTTTGCCATTTCCTTCTCCATTTTACAGATGAGGAACTGAGGTAAAGAGGGTAAGTAACTTGCCCAGGGTCAATAGCTAGTCTGCATCTGAGGCCAGATTTGAATTCAGGTCCTTTTAATTCCAGGTGAGTGCTCTATCCACTATGCCACCTAGCTACCTTATATTCAGATGATAAAGTATCAAAGTATATGCTGAATTAGAGAGTTTTACCAAATACATCTTAGGATTTCTTAATATTTCACCTCTAAAATTGATGTTGGTACATGAATCACAATATGTTCACAGTGGCCTTTTTAAACCTGCTTATCATGAAGACAGTAATCCATCACCACCTTAGCACACTGGGTGGCATATAATATAGTTTGTTGACTTGACCTGAGATGATCAATGCATCCACAAAATAGTGTTTCTCAATTTCTTTAGAGAGGGGCACAATAAATTTCCCCAACTTCTTTACTTGTTTCTCTAAGGAAAGTCATTTAGCTGTAACTTTCTTTTGTCTTCTGGTTTTGTGACTGAATCATCAAGAAAAAAATAAATTGGAGTATTCTTGATTTAAGATGGCAGGAAGTATGTAATTCACTTTAGCAATACTTCCATTAAAGTAGTTACAGTAAAATAAATTTTGGCATTATATGGGAAAGAACTTTAATTATATTGAGAATTACTATTGTTAAATACTTCTCAAAGATAACAGATTACATGTATCACTATAAAGGTTTAAAAATAAAATAATATGGAGCCAAGATGGTGGAGAAGGACAGACCTGCTCTAGCTCTACCCTCATAGCCCATAAAATACTTTAA